>NC_082356.1:15430368-15527868 GCF_027477595.1 Haemorhous mexicanus
TCCCAAACCTTCCCAAAACCTTCCCAAACCTTCCTTCCCAAACCCCTTCCCAAACCTTCCCAACCTTCCAAACCTTCCCAACCTTCCCAAACCTTCCCTTCCCAAACCTTCCCTTCCCAAACCTTCCCTTCCCAAACCTTCCCTTCCCTTCCCAAACCTTCCCTTCGCAAACCTTCCCTCCCAAACCTTACCTTCCCTTCCCAAACCTTCCCTTCCCTTCCTTCCCAAACCTTCCCTTCCCTTCCCTTCCCTTCCCTTCCTTCCCTTCCCTTCCCTTCCCTCCCTTCCCTTCCCTTCCCTTCCCTTCCCTTCCCTTCCCTTCCTTCCCTTCCCATCCCTTCCCAAACCTTCCCTTCCCTTCCCTTCCCAACCTTCCCATCCCTTCCCTTCCCAAACCTTCACCCTTCCTTCCCTTCCTCCCTTCCCGTTCCCTTCCCTTCCCTTCCCTTCCCCTTCCTTCCCTTCCCTTCCCTTCCCTTCCCTTCCCTTCCCTTCCTCCCTTCCTTCCCTTCCTTCCTTCCCTTCCCAAACCTTCCTTCCTTCCCTTCCCTTCCTTCCCTTCCCTTCCCTTCCCTTCCCTTCCCTTCCCAACCTTCCCTTCCCAGAACCTTCCTTCCCTTCCCTTCCCTTCCCTTCCCTTCCCTTCCCTTCCCTTCCCTTCCCTTCCCTTCCCTTCCCTTCCCTTCCCTTCCCTTCCCTTCCCTTCCCTTCCCTTCCCTTCCCTTCCCTTTCCCCTTCCCTTCCCTTCCCTTCCCTTCCCTTCCCTTCCTTCCCTTCCCAACCTTCCTCCTTCCCTTCCCTTCCCTTCCTTCCCTCCCTTCCCTTCCCTTCCCTTCCCTTCCCTCCCTTCCCTTCCCTTCCCTTCCAAACCTTCCCTTCCCCAACCCTTCCCACCCCCTACCCTTCCCTTCCCTTCCTTCCCGTCCCTTCCCTTCCCTGCCCTTCCCTTCCCTTCCCTTCCCTTCCCTTCCCTTCCCTTCCCTTCCCTCCCTTCCTTCCCTTCCCTTCCCTTCCCTGTCCCTTCCCTTCCTTCCCTTCCTTCCCTTCCCTTCCCTTCCCTTCCCTTCCCTTCCCTTCCCTTCCCTTCCCTTCCCTTCCCTTCCCTCCATCCCTTCCCTTCCCCTTCTCCTTCCCTTCCCCTTCCCTCCAAACCTTCCTTCCCAACCTTCCCTTCCCAAACCTTCCCTTCCCAAACCTTCCCTTCCCTCCAAACCTTCCCAAACCTTCCCTTCCCAAACCTTCCCTTCCCTTCCCAAACCTTCCCTTCCCAAACCTTCCCTTCCCAAACATCCCAAACCTTCCCTTCCAAACCTTCCCTTCCCTTCCCAAACCTTCCCCTTCCTTCCCAAACCTTCCCAAACCCTTCCTCCAAACCTCCTTCCCAAACCTTCCTTCCTCCAAACCTTCCCTTCCCAAACCCTTCCCTCCCTTCCCAAACCTTCCCTTCCCTTCCAAACCTTCCCTTCCTTCCCTTCCCTTCCCTTCCCTTCCCTTCCTTCCCTTCCCTTCCCTTCCCTTCCCTTCCCTTCCTTCCCTTCCCTTCCCTTCCCTTCCCTTCCCTTCCCTTCCCTTCCCTTCCTTCCCTTCCCTTCCCTTCCCTTCCCTTCCCTTCCCTTCCCTTCCCTTCCCTTCCCTTCCCTTCCCTTCCCTTCCCTTCCCTTCCCTTCCTTCCCTTCCCTTCCCTTCCCTTCCCTTCCCTTCCCTTCCCTTCCCTTCCCAAACCTTCCCAAACCTTCCCAAACCTTCCCAAACCTTCCCAAACCCTTCCCTTCCCTTCCCAAACCTTCCCAAACCTTCCCTTCCCAAACCTTCCCAAACCTTCCCTTCCCTCCCCTCCCCTCCCCTCCCCTTCCCTTCCTTCCTTCCCTTCCCTTCCCTTCCCTTCCCTTCCCTTCCCTTCCCTTCCCTTCCCTTCCCTTCCCTTCCCTTCCCTTCCCTTCCCTTCCCTTCCCTTCCCTTCCTTCCCTTCCCTTCCCTTCCTTCCTTCCCTTCCCTTCCCTTCCCTCCCTTCCCTTCCCTTCCCTTCCCTTCCCTTCCCTTCCCTTCCCTTCCCTTCCCTTCCCTTCCCTTCCCTTCCCTTCCTCCTTCCCTTCCCTTCCCTTCCCTTCCCCTTCCCTTCCCTTCCCTTCCCTTCCCTTCCCTTCCCAAACCTTCCCTTCCCAAACCTTCCCTTCCCAAACCTTCCCTTCCCTTCCCAAACCTTCCCAAACCTTCCCTCCCCTCCCCTCCCCTCCCCTCCCCTCCCCTCCCCTCCCCTCCCCTCCCCTCCCCTCCCCTCCCCTCCCCTCCCCTCCCCTCCCCTCCCCTCCCCTCGTTGGAGTATCAATGGAACTGGAATGTCAAGTGCTGAGCTCCTGAAGCCCAGGGACACACACCTCAGTGTCAGGCATGGTTTACTTGGCCTAAACCATTCACAAGCACCAACACCCCCCTCAGGCCACGCATCAGTTTCAGTCTTGGGCCATGGATCGCACTGAAATGCATCTTTCACACCAACCTCCTCTTCTCTTCAATCTCTCCTTTCTCAGTAGGAAAAGCCTTCCACTGGAAGTGGGCTGTGATGTTACTCCTTTTTTCAATGAACATGGTTTTGTGGCTTGACATGGTGATGAAAGTCTTCTCAAACTCCATGGAGTTTGTGCTCAACCCAGCATTGACTTCTACAGCATCTCCGCGGAGGTTTGTGTGGATATTTTCTTCACCTGGAACAAAGCAAAGGGGAGACTTTGCTCAGCTCAGTTGCTGATGGAAGCACAAGGAACAGAGCAAACCACAGGTCACAGAAGGAAATGTCACAGCTTTTAGCTGTGTTAGCAGTTCTGTGGATCAGTCCATTTATCACATCCTGACAGCTCTGTGTGCACAGCGTGAGCGTGTCCTGGGCACCTCCTTAAACAGAATCACAGAATCCCAAGGTTGGAAGAGACATTCAAGATCATCATGTCCAACCTGCTCTCTGACACCTCAACTAAACCCTGGCACCCAGTGCCACATCCAGTCTTTTTTTAACCACATCCAGTGATGGTGACTCCACCACCTCCTCGGGCAGACCATTCCAGTACTTTATCACTCTTTCCATGACAAACTTTTTTTTAATATCCAACCTATATTTCCCTTGACACAGCTTGAGATGGTGACCTCTCGTTCTGCCAGTTGCTGCCTGGAGAAAGAGACCAACCCCACCTGACTACAACCACCCTTCAGGAAGTTGTAGAGAGTGATAAGGTCACCCCTGAGTCTCCTTTTCTCCAGGCTAAGCAAACCCAGCTCCCTCAGCCGTTCCTCCCAGGGTTTGTGTTCCAGACCCCTCACCAGCCTCATTGCCCTCCTCTGGATGTGCTCCAGCATCTCAATGTCCTTCCTAAACTGAGGGGCCAGAACTGGACACAGCAGTCAGGGTTTGACCTCACCAGTGCCGAGTACAGGGGGAAAATGAGCTCCCTGCTCCTGGGAATGGCCACATCATTCCTGATCCAGGCCAGGAGCCATTGGCCTTCTTGGTCACCAGGGCACACTGCTGGCTTATGGCCAGCCAGCCGTGGACCAGCACCCCCAGGCCCCTTTCTGCCTGGGCACTGTCCAGCAACACCATCTCCAGGCTGTAACACTGCAGGGGGTTATTGTGGCCAAAATGCAGGACTTGGCACTTATTAAACTTATTTTGTTAGACTCTGCCCATTCATCCAACTGTTCCAGGTCTCTCTGAAGAGCCATCCTACCTTCCAGCAGATCAACACACGCCCCCAGCTTAGTGTCATCTGTAAATTTACTAATGAAAGGCTTAATCCTCTCATCCACGTCATCAATAAAAAATGGAACAGAACTGGCCCCAGCACAGACCCCTGAGGGACACCACTGGTGACTGGCCACCAGCTGGATGCAGCACCTTATTTCTGAGTGTGTTTGTAGAGATTTGGCCCCAAGGTGACAGTATGCACAGTGAGATTTGTCAGATGTGCTCCAGTGACCCAGTGAGATCACTGGGATTTCTGCATCCAAGTCCTTCAGGTGACAGGGTTGAGGAGCCCTGTTCAGTCCTGGCTCATCCCACAAGACTCCTGTCTCTCCTGATCCCTTGGATCCCTTGATGCTGACCAGCAAATATGCCTGGGGACATGTGGGCAGCAAAAGGAGGCCCAGAGGAACAAGTGACAGCCCACAGCAGGAGGGGACAAAGGCAAGGAAACACAACCAGCCTGGCTCTGCAATTTGACAAACCACTACAAAACGAACACCAAGAAAATCATCTTCATCATCTCCCTGTCCAAACCCACAGCCACATCAGTCTTGAAATATATTGTTCTGATCTCAAAAACCAAGCGGCAGCATTTCAAATTAAATTAAAAAGGGACAAAGGAAAGATTAATAAATTTAAGGAAAGATTAACACAGAGCAGCTTCTATATGAAGACTGAATGAGATTTCTCAGTCTAGAAATCAAACAGGAGATAGATATGAGAGGTTTGAAACAGCATGAACTGCCTGGGAAATGGGGACAAGGAAAATTTTGATTTGTCACCAAACAGGAACTTGAGGGCCTGAAAATGTTATTAGACAGAAACTAAATATATGTGTAGAGGGCAACATAGAAAAAGGGTCTGTGACAAGCCAGTGGAGAAGCAGCATACGGGACAGTGGTGTGCAAGAAATCCATTGCATTGGAGAGAGTCTGATGGAAACCTCACACCTCACTTACAGCACTGCCCAGGAATGAAATAAAACTTCACCCAGGCATAGCCACACGGTAGTGGAAAATCAGGGTTCCTCCTTCCTCCACTCAGCAACTCCCAGCAAAACAGGAGTCCAAAAACCTTAGCCCTGTTAGAGGGTGTCCTAGGGTGACGTAGGATGTTTGTATCCCCATTTGTGTGTGTTATTTCTGCTGAGGCTCTGCAGAGTGAAAGTTTTGCTTTGCGCCTCTTATCAGCCACTCCCTCACAGCCGGCAGGACATACAGACAGTACATAGTGCTGTTTTTTGCTTTTTGCCCTGCTTTTCGCTTTGCTCTTGCTTCCGCTTTGCTTCTGCTTGCTCTTGCTTTCTGCTTCTTCTCATTAGTTTAGCTAAACAGTCCAAATTTCTTCCTGGACTGTTTCTCCTTTCCTTTTTGGATCTACCTGAACCTGCTCCGGACTGGGACCTGGGAAACACCGAGAGAGAGTTTGCACCCTGTGGCTGCAGCAGCTGCCCCAGCACCAGAGGGACTGATAACAGAGCAACTGCCCCAGGAGAGACTTTCTGAATTTGTCATCTTTTTCAGAGCGGTGAAAGAGTGGTGTCATCCGGTATTGTTCATTTTGTGTGCTGGGGGATGCTGTGCCTGTTAAATAAACAGGTTCTTTCCACTTCTGAGGAATTCTTCCCGAACCAGTTGGGAGGAGGGGCGGTGTGGGTTTGCTTTCTGGAGGGGCCCGCTTTTTGGAGATTCTCTCCCAATTTTGCCCTAAACCAGGACAGAGGGGATCCACTTGATCAAGCCCCTAAATACCAAGGAGTTCTCAGTTTGCTTTGGGGTAAAGCTGAACAGGGGAGGTACCTCTGGAGGGAATGGAGGGGGATGGGACAACAGGGAGTGATGGTGGAGAACTGTCCTGTGCCCCGTGCAGGGCCCAGCACTCACCTGTGCTGCAGCACACTGCCAGGGACCCACAGTGGTCACCCGTGGTCAGCGGGTGAAATCCCACTGTCACCTGCATGGTGTCACCAGTGTCCAGAATTCCTATGGCCGGCACCACGGAGAAAGGACTGCAACACAAAGAGAGGGATCAGGGCTCGAGGAGACACCTGGGCATGAGATTCCTTCTGTACTGCAGCTCACCTCAGCTCACTTGGTGTGAAAAATGCATATTATATTATTGGCTCTTCGCAAATATTAAAATGAATACTATCTATCTTGTGTTGGGAAGTTATTTTGTATCACTGTATTAATCCTTTTTAAGTAGTGCGTTAAATGTAGTTTTAGGCTAGAACATAATACTAAAATAGCAACTATGTGATGTAAGATACTTTTTCTAACTAGCTCAAGAAATGGATAAGATAATCAAGAAATTATTCACACAGAGATAACAGCAACAGGATACCCAAAATCCCAAGAGAAGAATTACTGCCTCCTTATTGGGAAGAACCAGACTTCATGGGGACTGAGATGACTGATTTACGAGATGAGGGGGGAAGTTGACAATAAACAGAAAAATCCCTAGTTTGAAAGGAATGTTTGCATTGTGTATGAGATATATGAATATGCAACAGGCTATTGCTTTTAAGGATTAATCCTTTGTTAGCAAAACCTGTTCTGTGGCAGAGCAGAACACCCAGATGTCCAATATTCTTTGCTTTTTTATTTGCCTGTTATTGTCCTAACTCTGATTGTCCAAATGTTTATTGCTCAAATTTTTATTACTATTGTAATAACTATTTTTTTACTATTAAACTTTTAAAATTTTAACACAAGTGATTGGCGTTTTTCACACTTGGGCAAGCAGGGAGCAACCCAACCACAGTCAGCAGAAGACAAGGCAGGGTCAGAAACAGCCACTGAGCCACTTCTGAGGAGATCCAGCCCCCACAAGATGCTGTGGGATAAAATGACCTCACCTCCCCCATACTCTGCATCCTGCCCTCTACAATGAGACTCAAGGGTCCCACTGCCAGCAATCCCATCAGAGAATGGTTTGTGAAAAGCACAGAGAGGGTTCAGAGCTATCTGCATGCACAACTATATACTGAGTAGCTCAGGAATTTCTCTTTTCCTGCTGCTTATAGAACTCATCTCAGGAGATGCAAATGTTAGGGCACTACCTGTCCTGGGATATTACAGCCTAGGAATCAGACAGGGAGAAGAACTTTTCCTTGAAGACCAAGGAATAATTACTGTTGAATTTGCAGTGTGGTTCTTTGGTTTATTTTACCCTGAAAACATCCTGATTTAGCCTAAAAAGGGCACATTTTATCAGCACTTCAATAAAAGTTCTAAGAAAAGGAGCAATCAAAACTCTGAAAGAGTGCAAATGCACATTAGAGCAATATAGTGACATGGAAACCCAAAAAGAGCATGCCATTTACAGTCTGAAGGATCCAATCCCAGCTCAATGAAGCACCATGAGCAGGAGCACACCAAGGAAGCAGACCAGAAGGTTTCTGTGTGTTTACCAGCAATGCACTCAGACTCTGGGTTGTCATCCAGGCTGGTAACTGTTTGCTTGGCCTACCAGACAAACTCTGTGCAATGTGTTGGAAATGCTTATGCAAATGTGTTGGTGCACTTTGGATTTAACAGGAGCAATTAGGATTGGTCACCAGGTGAACAGCTCTTGCCTGACAAACACAAGACTCTGTGCTTTGATGCTCAGGGACAGCTCAGGGGAAATGTGCTTCTGCCCAGCAGCTGCTGGGCTTTGTGCTCTTCTACAGCCCCACTGAGGAAACAAAAGTTCCTGGCCTTGGTGCTTTGCTGCTGGTCAATCTGTCACTTACAAGTGTGTTCAGGGGACTTTGGTGATGAACCATCACACACAAAAATAAGGAGAACATCTGGCAAGCTGAACTTTGTTCATGTCAGCAGTGACAGCTGATGAACTTGCTTCAGGTTCACCTCATTAAGGTCCTCTTGCTGCAATGATGGGCCTGACCTGTTCCCATTCCCACTGGTGAGAACATCACTGCTGGCTGATAGAGAAGCCTTGGGCCAGGAATGTTTATGTGCTGGACATGAGGCTTTGGAGAGAGGGGAGGAAAGACAAGGCCCCAGCAGCCCCAGAGCTCCTGCATCCGCCCCAGGGGTGATGCCAGGACTGCTGCAGCTCTCTGCTGGGGCTCGAGGGGATCAGTGCCTGCTGGGGGCAAGGCACAGGATTTTGTTCTTCTTCTTCTGCCAGAAATTTCACTGGAACAGAGAAGCTGCCAGTTAAGGGAATCCCTGGCCACACTTCAGCACTGCCTCCATTCCATTCCATTCCATTCCATTCCATTCCATTCCATTCCATTCCATTCCATTCCATTCCATTCCATTCCATTCCATTCCATTCCATTCCATTCCATTCCATTCCATTCCATTCCCACCTCTGCCCCATGTTACATGCTCCTGCCCTCAGATGGCAGGATGGCAATAACACTCCTGGGGGTGACTTCAGGGGTTGCCTGAGAAAGAAGGTATCTTCTTATTTTCAAATTATCAGGAGAAGAGGATCCAGCCAAGTTCAGGACTCTGTTTTCAGGACTGAAAAACGGAGTGCAATTCAGCCCCTGCCTCTCCTACATCCCACCCTGGGCTCTACCCACCAGACTCCTCTGTTCCTGCTGTAGCAGTCATCTCTCACACACACCTGGCTCCCCAAGACCAAAGGACACAAACTCTACTCCTCTGAATTTCAGCCAACATCACTAAGCTGCACCCTGAGCCCAGAGATAGAAGAACTGTGAAGAAGACATCCCTGACACTGTAATAACCAAATGAAAACCAGTGCCAAGAGATGGGGCAGGCAGGCTAAATTTTGGCCTTTTATCTGTTCATTGTGAGCTGTTCCTTAAGATAGCTCCCATCCTTTAGATCTGTCCTTTCAATGAATCACTACTGCACCCAACAGGCAAAAAAGAGAAGGTATGGAGGGGTTTTAATAGGTTGTTTTCTTCTGCTTTTTAACTAGGTCCATTGGGAAGTTTGTTTCCTTGTATGGCATCTAAAGGCAGGTCCAGATCTCCCAATGGCACCTTGCAATCCCCAGACAGTGCTCTTGCTTTGAGCAGTGTGTTTGCTCAGATGATTTCCAGAGGTCCACTCTGGAAAAGTTATTGTACACTTTTATCTTCTAAATCAGCCCAATTGTTTTATACATATTCACTAAATGTCTCATATTTCCTACACACCTGTGCACGTACCTATGGGCATGTGGTATATTGAGAGGCATTGGAGGAACTTGACCTTCATCAAAGTTTCCAATGAAGAATTCATGATGTTTTGGCAAACATTTAATACAAACCAAAATGAAAAAATGGCGGAAACACAGGGACTTCAGAAAAAAAAAAGAAATCTCAATGAAAGGGGGCACAACCTTATTCAGAGATTTAAACCATCTGTTTGAAATTTTAAACTGGCTTTCAAAGGTTCATCATGGAGCAGAAGAGGGGACTGATGCCCCCAGCTGGCAAGGGAAATCAGATCAGCTTTAGTAGCAGGAACTGCCTCGGCTGCCTGCAGCACAGCTCATGTTGGGCAACTCATGAGAGGAGCACTGGAAAGCCACGTGCCTGTGGCCTCCCACAGAATGGGCCTATTTGGCTGACAGTGCTGAGTAAGCATTTCAGAAGCTGCTTGTGCTCAGGAGGGTGCAAGCCAGCTACCAGCATGTTCCAGCAGCCTCCAGGAAAGCGGGGCCAGAGAAAGCTCAAAGGCTGCATCCTGCTCAGAACACCGAAAGCGAGAGCAGATGTCCTCCATCCTGCTCACTTCCAGCCAGGCTGCAGGGCTGCTCTGGCTCCTTTTGGTGCTCCTTCCCAGCCCTGTTATCACCCAAAGGTGTTTTGTGCAAGGACAGATCCTGACCTCTGGGTGCTCAGCTGGTAACGAGCTGCCTGGGTACCGACATTGCAGACAGCAGAGTCTTCTGGATGCTGCACTTGACTGGACACTTGGAGAAGTCCAGCTGGTCAGGGAAGTCCAGGCTAGCTCGGGCACCAATGGCCCAAATTGGCACAACTGTCCTTTCCCTTTCAGTGACACAGACGAGCTCATGGGAATAATCCTGCAGGAAAAGAAACTGCCTCAGCACACGGCATTTAGTGCCATCCCCATGGCAGAAGAAAAACCATTTCCTAGAACCCTTCAAGGGCATCAATTTAGCTATTCCACCCCAAAATGAACACTAAGTTCTACTGATATGTCACATTTTAAAGGCACCAGTGTACTTTGCAAAACCTGTCTCAGTGGCATTAAGCTCTTTTGTCACTTGGGTCATCCAGAGAACTGCCCTAGGCCACCACAATTTTTACTCTAAATTTTAATGATGATAAATAATTCCTAAGTCCCTTCTAAGGAACATGGAGCTAGGGAACACAGGACATTCCTCCTTAGGTTTCTATATTCCCACTGTTTGAGAATAGGACAAAGTGTTAAACTGACTCTAAGCAGCAAAAAGAAGATGAGAAAATAGCTGCACCCAAAGCACTCCTGCACCTCTGGCCTGGTGCAGAAACATCACTTGGCTCAGAACTCCCCTCTAACTTTGCCTCTCCAACCAAGTAAGGAGGAGAACAGTGCTAAGAGGCAGCAGGATGCTGTTGGAAAGGACCTCTCTTTGTTTCCCGGCAATGCTTCCTCCCTTCCATGCCATCTCCTAAACCCTTCTGTATGAACAAGCCTCCAGATCCCAGCACAGCTGTTCAAACCTCCCCAGAAAAGCACCTTTGGCATGGAATGGGTGCCAGCTGACAGAGCAAGCACAGGGACAGGCATGAAGATAGAGCCACAGCTGTGTCACTGCCACGGGATCTGGGCTCACAGCTCTGCCTGCAGCTTGTACCTGCCCTACACGAGCTCCTTCAGGCAGGTGTCCCAGTCCCCTGCAGCTCAGCAACCTCCTGCTGACCAAGGGCACCCAGAGCCCCAGTGTGCCTGTGCCAGGCCGGGCTCACAGGCACAGCACATCCTCTGCCCTGGTCCTGCAGCTGTACCATGGTCAGCTGTGCTCTGGGACAGCACAGCTGCAAGGCTGCAGAACAGAGGGGGTGAAAAAGCACCATATTTGCTCCAGCCCAGGGTGAGGCAGTGAAGCTGTTGGCAGTCAGGAAGGAGGAAAGCTCTCTGACCTCTTTGTTCCTCTAGCATTTTCCATAACAATTAAATCCCTTCCACTGTACCTAGAGATGGCCGAACACCTATCAACAGCCCTCTGTCCTTTTCCATCCTGTTCCCTGTGCATCTTCCCTTGGCAATGCTCAGGAATGTGCAGGGAGGGGAAGCAGAGCCTGCCAGGCCTGGCTGCAGTGCCTGACAGCACGTGCCAAGGTGTGACTGGCTGCAGGCTGCCTGCCCATGGACTGGAGCCAGGCTCACAGCATGCAATGGGCTGGACCCACAGTGCAGGGAAAACAGTGGCTGTGGAGATCATTCTGTGCTTTGGCTCCTCCAGTCTCACCTTGTTCTCGGCGGGGCTGAAGCGGATGCGCACAGGGGCAGACGCGCCCGGCGGCACGACACGGAACACATCGCTGGAGCACGTGAGCTGGAAGTAAGAGGAGCTCTCCATGGAGACCTTCACCACCTGAGGAAACTGCAGCAAAGACATGAAACAATGATTTTGCCACTTGTGGAAACAGGATGAGAGGAGAGCTGTCCATGCCCTGCTGACATCCCTCCTTGGTCCCTTTCCCAAAACACTTTCAGCTCTGCAGGCACAGGCACATCATTCACAAGGGTGAACTCAAATCCCTTCTGTCTGGCTCCAGCATTTTGGCCAGGGCCAGTAAGGCAGTGCCTGGTAGGAAGGAAGGGCCAAGCAGGTCAGCACCAGCCAGATGGAGACAGAGCACCTGAACCAAGTCACCTGCATATTCATCAAGGCCAAAAACCTGCTGGCTTCTGCCTGCACACAGCCATGCAGTTGTCATGTTCCAGAGGGGGAATGTGCTACCTAAAAGCAAAACAGCACATTGTCCTGGGGGAAGGAAGAAATTCCCTTCTAGCAGATCAGGTTGGGGTAGGGCAGTTCTGGGGATAGAGTCAGGCAGGCAGACCAGCAAGAGAGGAGACCAAACACTGTGGCCTTACTGGGAAGAAAAGCAAACCTGAAAAGCAAAAGAGGGAACCCAGCAAGACAAGCCCTAAAACAAGGAGAAGGCAAAGAGAATTTAAATGGGCAGTAAAGCAGCAAGGAAGAATCATAAAACCATGAGAGCAATCTGCCAAAAACAGACAGGCTGTGACTATTGACTATGGGATTCAAAGGCATTTTCTGCCTGGAGAAACATGACCAGCACTGACTGACAGTGTGGTTCCAGGATGAAAAGCCAATCTGGGCTCTCCAGGCCTTCTTGCTGCCTGTGCAGGCAAGCTGGGCTGCTGGGCATTCCTAACTCCAGCCAGCAGGCCAGACTCTGCCCTCTGGGATACACAGACACAGCAAACATGCATTTTCTAGCTCATTGATACCAACCCCTAAGCGCCAAAATGCTCTCCAAAAGTCTAAACCAATGATTTGGACTCCCTCCTGTCTCTTCCCACCAGCCCACTCTTGGCACAAGCCTCACTTGAGAAAATCTTTCCCTGACTGAAATTCCAATGGTCTCTCTTTTCCTCTTTACACTGGAACACAACTGCTGACATTTTTCTACTTTCTTCCTCTCAACTCTCTTGGGAAACTGCAAAACAATCACAATTTCTTCAAGTGAAGGGGAAAACCTCCAGGAGCACATGGCTTTGGTGTGCTGTGGTTCTCCAAAGGGAAAGCAGAGCACTGTGTTGCTTTTGGAAAAGCTGAGCAGAGCTGGATGAAGTGGCAGGAGCCTGAAGTGGCACCTAAAGGCCTCCCACTACTTCTGCTACATCCACCTGATTGCAGGGCTCTTTCAGAACACAGCTCCTGCAGTGCCAATGCCGTTAATGAAAAGTGATTCCAGCATAAAGTGGAGAAGACTCAGCCCCTGAGCTTTGACTGTGAGCTGCACAAAGGGAGCCAAACAGGCTGAGAGAGGCAGAGGAGCCGAGATTAACCAAGGAGACACAGGATGTGGTACAGACTCAAGGCAAAGCCCGAGAGCAGGTAAGAACTGTACAGCCTTCAACATTCACACCAATCCAGAGCTTGCAAGAGAAGGCAACTCCTTTGGGATAGATACCATCAACACATGGCAAGAATCAGGGGAGAATTCCCAGCACAGGAAGATTTCCACCATCCTGCAGAACAAAGGTGCTGAGACATTTTCTTCTGCACATGCTGCAGCAGATAACTTGCTTTGCTGTACGCTCTGGGAATTACACCTCTCTCCTCTCCCAGTGCAGTGTTAAAGAACTGCGGAAACCCAGGGCACTGGGATTATTTCTCTGTCTGCTTTGGGGTGTCCTGACCCCCAGAGGAGCACTGACTTTGACCCTCATTCATGGAGAAAGTTTCCTAGACTTCAAGATAGACTAGAATCCACAAAAGTGTGAAATAGATTAATTATAGAGAGCAGTGTAGGTGTATCACTTAGGTGAGAAATTTAGGTTTTGGGATTTTTAGTATGTCGTGGATGGAAGCAAGATGGAGGGCACAGGGTGTCACCCCAAGTTTCTTCTTCATGTTTCTTCTTCCTTCTTCTTCATGGGTTTGGGTGATGTTTTGTAATTGGACAGAAAAGTCTGCATTGCATGCTTCCAGGAACCAGCTACTAGGTTAAAAGGGAAAATAATCTAGGTGTCCTTCCTTAATTGAATAGTTTAGACTTAAAAGACTTTGTAACAAGTGAGAGTTAGCCATTTTGTGCCTTGCTAATGAAAAGCTGCTGAACTCACAGTAGTGAGACTGTTTTACTCATAAAAATAATAAACACCTGAGTGTGAACATGAACTACCATCTCAAGTGACTTCAGTCCAGACCCAGAAAATCCAATAAAGCCCTACGTCCCAGCTCTTACCTTGTACACATTGGTGAGAGACAGCACCATTTCAGAGACACCATGAATGTCAAAGTTCTGAAATACCACCTCTGGTGGGGAAATCTGAAACAAGTTCTGCTTTCCGGGATCTGACGGCAGCTGGAGAGGCGAGAGAGAGCAGGGAGAGGTTCAGCTGCTGGGAGGAAGGTTCATGAAGGATCCCGTACATTGATCCCCAGTGAAGTACAGGCTCTGGGTGAGCACATCTGCCCAGCCCACACTGGGCAAACAGTGGCTCACCCCCCTCTGCTCTGAGCTGATCCAGAGCTGCTGGACCACACAGAGCAGGCTCAAGCCAAGCTGCTCTTCTGGCATGTATTTCTCCAGCTTTGCTTCTCCAGAATGCCAGGCAGCACTTACCCTAAGCACAGCCCTGTGCCCATGTGGTCACAGAGTGCTGGGGCACTGCCTGAGCATTCATGGAGTAAGTAAAACCCACAAATTTACATCAAACTCCATGGGAAAGATTTTGGGATGTCCTTTACTCTGACACAGGGAAACCGAGGCCTGCACAACTGCACATCTCTTTTTTGATCTAGAATTAGGCATCAGTAAGAAGAGAACAGTACCAGAGGAGGTGTGAGAGATGAGGTGATATTTTGCTGAACCAAAAGGTTATCAAGTTAAAAAATGAAAGTTGGTTCTGTGGGTTGTTGTTTGGATTGTTTGGATTTGTTCAGGTTGGTTTGTTGGGTGTTGCTGTGAGCTGGGAGAAGGACAGGGTTGAAGACCTGACCAAAAAGAAGCAGGGTGAGAGGGGAGGGGACAGAAAAGCTGGTGATCTGAGAGAATGGAAGTTCTCAAGTACCCATCCAAGGGGAAAGGGGACAGGGACAGCCCTGGCCGGGTATAAAGGGGATTAGAAAGATTGCAATTTTCTCAGAGAGTGTGTTTGTTCATCTCCAGGGGGAAGGAGACACACCTGGCTCAGCTGCATCGTTACAAAAGTTTCCTTTTGCTTCCATGATTTTGTACCCCTTCATTGTATTTAAAAGTTAGTGTGTTTCTAACAGAGGGAAAGGCAAAAATAAAGTAACACAGAAGTTAGGAAAAAGACAAATGAGGTGAATGCTGAAAGAGGAAAAGGTTCACTTATTTTCTCAGCAACTTGGGTAAAAGTAGAGTTGCTATCTCCTTTTTCCATGTGCTTTAAATGGGTGCTTTCTTGTAATTATTGCTATCTTGTAATTATTGCTATAGTATTGATACCATTGTAGAGGCACGTCTGGAATGACACAACAACAGCAAATGCTTCTGGAGCAGAGACATTGCTTTGAGAAAACTCTCCCCTGCTTGTCTGCCTTCTCCAGCCATTCTGCTGTCACTGCAGAGACACAAGCAGGTCTCCTGTGTGACTTCACGGCAGACACAGCCTGCTGAAGGGAGTGGCTGCAGCACACTGTCCCTTAGTTGTGCCCTTCCCTGAGGTGTTCCCAATGCCCCTCTCCAGGGCAATCCTTAACCAGTGTGTTCCATGTCTCTTGCTGCCAATTTCCTGCTCAACAGTGTGATAAATGAATGTGATTCATGCTAACAGTTGTAACTAAATTTTAGATATTGTAGAAAATATTTATTAAAAAGTAATAGAGGAAAAGGAAATGTAATTAGGGTCACAAAACTGATGCTTTCAGATGTTCATGAGAAAATAGGATGCAGGATGTAGTTTGAGATAAGTAACATCCCAAAATGCAATAGGCCTCGGGATAATTAAAGAACCGGCCTTGAAATGGACAAAATTAGAATGATTCCAGGTATCTATGACATAATAAGGCTTATTTTTGGAATATAATGCTGGCTTCTATAACACAAGACTTGAGGTGCATGTGCAAAGTGTGGGGTTGTTCAAAGGTTGTTCTCCTCATCAAGTGACGATGAGGAGAAGCCTTCATGGGAAGCGACCACCAAAAGCCAAAAGACCCCTTAGAAACAAGCAGACCATGCACTGTGCAGTATAGTGGCATAGATCTCAAGAATTGAAAATGGGAGGAGATTTACAGAAAATTATTGATGAATATGTTTTAGCATACAGTATATAAGTTGTGTTTGGATTCTTTTATCTTTTGTACGGGATGCAGGGTGAGAAAACCCGCCCGTACCCTGACTGGTTTTGCTTATGCTTTATCCAAACCACTGCCAAATTATTTTGTATCTGATTATATTTGATTGCATTATTTTATATAAAATTGTTGCTCAATTAAAAGTGCTGTTAAATTCTAATTTAGTGGTTTATTAAATTAGACATATAGGGACCTCATTTGTAACAACAGCCCACCTCGGTCACCTACCCGTTTGGACTGTGCTTTCTACTGAGCCAGTCCTGCCAGAAAAGCAGCTTTAAACACACCTCTGAGTAGGCACTGATCCAGATAAAGCACATCCATTCCCCTCTGCCCAGGGCCAGTCCCCTCTACATCTGGCTAAATCTAACACCCTGTCAGGGTCCAACACATTGTTCCAGCCCAAAGCTTTGATGCAATTAGTTTTGTTAAATCTGAAGTAATTCCTGCAGGTCCTCGGCCTTCAAAGGCCAACACTGCCACTCTAGAGGGAATCCTGTGACCCCGAGCATTTGATGGTGACCACACCAAAGCAAGAGGTGGCTCCTTCAGCAGGAGAATGGCAAATGGCAATTTTGTGCCTTTGTGTCCCCAGCCTTCCCCTCATTGTTTCAGCAATGGCAGCTACACCCCAGCAGCTTCAGCAGAGGTTATTTCTGTTGGCTTATGCAGACCAGGACTCCCAGTCCACCACTCCCAGCAGTTTGCAATGCCAGCAGGACCTGGACACTGAGGTATTTTGCTGGAGGCAAGCCTGTCACAAGCACACACCCTCTTCAAACTTCACATCAAACAGAAAGGAAAAGAGCAGGAAAAGGCTACCTTTGGACTAATCTCCCTCAGGTCTACACATGGGCCAATTCTGGGCAGAAAACTCCCCCCAGTGCTGGCCTTCTTCTTCATGTTGAGAAACTTCTCCCACAGGAACTTAGGGGGAAGCAGCTGAAAGGCAAAAATAAACCAGCTAGAGCCTCAGAGTTGTGCTTGTTCACAAAGGCTTTTCTTGAACAAGTGGCACTGGTGAACAATTTGTGATCACATAGTCTAGGACAGTCCTGGAAGCCCTGGAAGTTACTTGCTGAAATACTTAGCACCAATAAATAAATAATACAGAGTGCAAGACATACTCCAACCATGTGGCTGTGTCCCATTAGCTTCTCCATGATTTGATGGGACATGTTTGGGGATTTCTGTTCTTTGGGCATTTGTTTCCTCTTTGGTTTCATTGCATTGAGGCAGTGACAATTTCAGAGAGTGGGGAGGAGCTCTCAGAACTCGCCTAACTCCATCCCTGCACAACACTGAGAACTCACAGCAAGGAGATAGCACTGATGGCTGAGTCCGAGATACACAAGAAAGGAACATTGTACCAAGACTGAGGAGCACAGGAATGTGTCCAAGTTTTAGTTCTCTCTGTTAAATAGCATTTGTTTTCCCTGTCTGGGCTCACAGACCGCTCCAGAGAAGAAAACAGAGGGATCTCCCTGACAGAGCCTCAGCAGTGGGGCATCTTCAGTCAAGTGAGCTCCAGACACCAAGGGGGCCACCTTGTGGCCCTGACTCTGGTGAGCAGGTAAGAACTGTACGGCCCTCAACATTCACACCAATCCAGAGCTTGCAAGAGAAGGCAACTCCTTTGGGATAGATACCATCAACACATGGCAAGAATCAGGGGAGACTTCCCAGCACAGGAAGATTTCCACCATCCTGCAGAACAAATGCGCTGAGGCATTTTCTTCTGCACGTGCTGCAGCAGGTAACTTGCTTTGCTGTACACTGTGTCTGTGGGGCTGGATCTGTGCCCACACAAGAGCTGAGAGAGAACAGCTGCTTTGGAACCTCTTCTAGCTGGGACCAGCTGTGGCTCTCAGGGCTTTGGGCAGAGTTTGAGCTTCCCCCCACCACATGCCCAGGTGCCCAAGGGCAGCTTGGTCAGAGCAGCACTGGTGAGTGTCCAGTCTGACAGAAGGAATTCCTGTGGCAAAGGGAAAGGGACAGAACACGTGCTCAGGGCTTCAGCTGTACATTGGTTTCACTTGGCTCCGCTGGCACAGCCAGGCAAGACCCTGAAACATCACACACTGTTCCCTACTGCACCAGGGCAACCTTCACCAACAGGAGCATGGCACAAAGAGCTGGGGAGGGGGTCTGCAACTTCACAGCACTGCTGGACAACAGGGGCAGGGAGAGCAGGGACACCAGGGGTGTTTGCAGCCTTAACACAGCCCAGTGAGTACTTACAGTAAACGACGTCAGTCTTTCCCTGGACAAAAGATGAGGTGTCGAGCTCTTCTCTGGGACTCCAGAAGTCATTTTGAAGAGAGGATCTCCCAGATGAGTGACAATGCCTCAACAAAACTGGAAGAAGCAATTACGGAACTCTGAAAATCCAGAACCCAATTCATGGCAGATTCAAGGGATATACTGGTGCTAAAAATTTTATATGATTTGAAAGTGCTTGTTTGGTGTGAGTAGCTAGTATTGTTAGGCCTCTGGTTGGACTTTATTTGAACTATATGGTTACCAAAGATGGATCATACTGAAAGCTGGAGCTAAAAATCTGAACATTAATAATAGTTAGAACAGACAAAGCTGCAGCTTAAATATTACTTAAAATAGCTAGAGTGGACATCCTCTTCTTTAGGCTAAGGCACCCCTGCTGTCTCAGCTGCTCCTCACAGGACTTGGGAGAGACTGGAATGTTAAGGCTAATGGCTTAAATATTGTTATAAAGGACTTTCTGCCCATTTTGACAAAACTGTATAAAGCAGCTGGGACCACTGAAGCCCACCCCTCCCTGAAAATGCCTCCTGACTGGAACTTGGGACTGTGAGTTAAGCTGCCTAAGGGAACTTGAACCAAGACAAAGGTGACACTATTGACCTGTTATCTCAGGTCTGGGGAGAAGTAAACAAGACTGAGCAGAAAAACCTATCCACAACAAAGCCAAACCCAGCAGCTGTCTGGAAAATCAGCTCTGTCTGGGTTCAAGGTGGGCAAGTCATAGCCACAGACTCAACTGCTGAGGCCAGGTTTGCACACAAGCCTCCCATCAAAAACCTCCACGGTGCCCCCAGACCCACTCCTGAGGCCTTGCACCAGATGACTGCAGGGCATGCAAAGTAACACACCAGATCTGAAAATCCACAGCCCAATTCACGGCAGACTCAAAGGTCAGACAGGTGCTAAAGATTTTATATTATTTGAAAGTAGCAATAGACAGACTCCAACTTGCCCCACCCCTGGGAGGTGCCTGGGAGGTCCCACCTTGCCGAAATCTGCATGAATCCATTGGAGTCTTACGTTTTGTGAGACCTCACCACAGAGAAGACCAGAAGAGGATTTTATGGTACGCCAATGGGATCCATGGAATGGTGATATTTTCTACCTAATCTGTCTCTGTCACTCTCTTTGTCCCCCCTCTTCCCAACCCCCCATCCCTCTCCCCCGCTTCTTTTTCTATTCTTTTCTCTCTCTCTCTCTCTCTCTTCCTCACATTTACTGTTACATAAAATCCAGACTATTGACTTTGGCATATGGTCTTGTTTGCACCTCAATTCAGAGGCCTCTCCCTAATATTTAATAACCAGATGATAACAACCCGTTGAAACAGAACTCATTTACCTTTAGAGCAGTTTAAGCAATCACTTCAGGAAAAAAAATGTATAGACTTACAAATGTATACACTTACACTTACAAAATGCTGCATTTCTTCAGTGCAAAAAAAGCACAATCAGTAGAGCATATATTGTTCATCCACTGAGCTCTGCATGCCACCAAACTGCTGCACCAAAAGACGGGCATTATCCCATCCTGTATTTCCCTTTGGCATTCTCTCTCAGAGTGCAGATGAGACAAAACCGAGAAGTTCAACTTTAATCAATCTTTACCTTCAAAGGAAATTCAGGAACGTGCAGAAGCCAATGCTCTGCACGTTGATGAAATCTTCGCAGAGGCCAATGCTCTGCACGTGTAGGAATTCTCTGCGGAGACCAATGCTCCGCGATCAATTCACTCGGCAAATCGCCCAGCGAAGCCGCCTGCAGGAGCCCAGGCTGCGCACAACCAGCCAGGACCGCGTTCTCAGGCAACTGAGGCCGCGCCGCTGGCACAGACGGTGCCGCCCTGTTTGTGGTCATCAGGCAACCGCGGCACCCGCGAGCTGCTGCCCTCTCCCGGATCCTACCCGTCCCTCCCCCCAGGATGCTGCCTGGGCTGGGGCTCGGCCTCCCCTGTGGGAGAAGGTGAGTGGGGGTCCCCGGGGGTCGTGTCCCCCCGGGAGAGTGTGTGACTCCCTCATGTCCCCCCCAAGCCGGGGCCACCCCCTTTTCTCTTCCCAGACTTACTGACCCAACTCCTGCTCCCCCCTGAGAGAGGCTTTGGGGAGCTCCCCGGGGAGGC
Source organism: Haemorhous mexicanus (assembly GCF_027477595.1). Classification (NCBI taxonomy): domain Eukaryota; kingdom Metazoa; phylum Chordata; class Aves; order Passeriformes; family Fringillidae; genus Haemorhous; species Haemorhous mexicanus. The sequence continues at coordinate 15,450,452 of NC_082356.1, forward strand.
CCTTTAATCCCTGTTCCTGGGCACTGGAACCGCGCCCCCCACATCACCTTCCCCAGTTCTAGGACCCCCTGCATTCATTTATCCTGCCCCAACACTCCCTGCACCCCCTTTCCTAGGTATCCTCCTCTCCCTGCCTCTGGATGCACCGTTTCCACGAGCCCGAGGACCCCCGGACTCCATTTCCGGCCAGCCCGGGGCGTCTCACCCCCAGGCCTTCCTTTGCCCGGCGACCAGTGACGTCACCGGAGACTCCGGTCGCCATTGGCGGGCAGCAAGGAGCGCCGCCAATGGCGGGGTCGGAGGCGGCTCAGGGGGCGGGGCCGCAGCAGAGCACAGCGATGGCTCCAGCGCTGGGGCTGGGGGCGCTCCTGAGGCCCCGGGGGGCGGCGAGAGCTGAGGGGGCCCCCCGGCACCGGGACTCTCTGATCGCCCGTTCCGCAGCACCGAGGGGCCCCTGAACCCCCATTCCTTGGCGCCGCCATCCCCCCGCACCCCCATTCCCCCGGCATGGGTTCCACCCTGCACCCCTTTATCCGGCACCAACAACCCCCGCACCCCCTTCTCGGCCATCCCGTCTCTCCCAGCCCCAGAGCCCCCTTTTCCTTGTCCCAGAGACCCCCTGGACCCCTGTTCCTCCCCTCGAGAATGTGGAGCAGCGGGATGGGGATTCCCCTCCCCTCCTGACCATGCCGCGCTTCCCAGAGCCGGAATCCAGCGTGAATCTCACCCTGGTGCTCCCTGTGTCTGTCAGCGCTGCCATCGGCCTTGTTCTCCTCATCGGATTCGGCGTCTGGAAGCTCCAATCCGGTTACCCCCAAACCCATCCTGGGGGTCACCATGTTCTTCCCCCCTCCCAAGACTCCTGGGGGTCCCTCATGACCCACCCAGCCCCCCCCAACTCCTCCTGGATCACCCATAAACCGCATATGGGGATTCCTGGGAGTTCCCCTGTGTTCCTCCATTCCCAGGACTTTGGGGGTCCCCCCGACCTGTCCATGACTCCTCAGATTTCTTCCAGAACCCCCCTGTGATGGTGGGGGGGGTGGGGGCTTGTGGGAGCTCAGCACATCACTCCTGATGTCCAGAGCTACCGAGAGAACCCTTGGGGGTCTCGGGAGTCTTGGAATGTTGCCAAAAGCACTTGGTGGCTTGATTTTGATCCATCTAGAGATGTGCCACCGATGTATGAGGAAATGGAACCTGCGAGAATCACTCGGGTGTAAATGGTGAAGGGAAGATATCATTATAGGGTGAATCACAAATTTTGGGGTTTTGGTACAGGGGGGTTGCAGAGACAAGATGGAGGAATCAGGGTGTGCCACCAGGCTCTTCTTTCTTCTTCCTGTCTTCCATCTTCTGGAGTGGTGTTGGCATTTGGGGATTGGTCTGGGATGAGGGTGTAGTTAGTGACGAAGATGATAAGTATTGGGGACAAAAGGTAAATATGATATACGTAGATTTTGTTATAAAAGATGCGGCCGCCTTGGGGGGTGGGCAGAGTGCCTTTGGCTGCCGTGCTGGTCAGATCCTTCGGGCAGAGAAAGGACTTTATAGATAAGAAATAATAAACAATTCTGAAGACCGAAAAAACCTAGCGTCCAGACTCATCTTTTGAAGCCCAGTGTGCAAGAACCATCCTGAGCGTGTGTGGGGGCAGAGACAGACAGCCGACCCCATAGGGGCTGAGTGCTGGTGCCCCCCTGCCTGCAGCAGATCCAGCGCTAAGGGGAGTTCGGGGAGTCCCTTAGCATTTGGGGTCCCCTGGGGGTTGGGGTGATCCCCTGGGCCCCCCAGGATCCCCCTGAACACGCTGATGCTGCCTGTGCTCAGTGAGGGGGCTCATACCTGGCACGGGGTCCCAGCTCTGTCACCAGCATCGCCAAGGTACCCCCAAAATCTCCCGGGAACCCCAAACCCCCTGGAACAACCCAACCTTCCCAGGACCCCCAAAACAATCCCTAGACCCTCCAAAAACATCTCAAGACTGCAAAACCCCATACAGAACCCCCCCAAACCCTCCCAGGACATCAAAATTCCCACAGATGTCCCAACACCCCTCCAGACCCCACTGAGAAGGTTCATACCTGGCACGGGATCTCCATCTCTGTCACCAACAGGTACCCAAAAAGAGCCTTGGGCGCTCCCTTCCATAACCTAATCCCCCCTTTTGGGACCCCTGAAAACCCCCCTTGGGAACCCCTAAAAGTCCACTGTGGCCCCCAAAACCCCCAGTATACACAAAACCCCCCCAGGAACCCTTCACAACAGTTTATACCCAGCACAGAGTGCCCATTGCCATTATCCGGGTACCCCCAAACTCTCCTGGAACCACCAAAGCCCCCTGGGACCCCCAACCTTCCCAGGATCTCCAACCCCTCCCTGGGCTTCGCTGTCGGAATCAACGGGAGTACTGTTGCCCTTTTAAGGGGACTTCTAGTGGGACCCGACCAAAGTGAGGGCCCTGAGAGCAGTGATGGTAGGGAGAACCCCAAAAATCCACCCTGGAAGGCAAAACACCCCCTCAGGGGCTTGGAGTGGGGGCCCCATAGAAATGGCACTTAAAGCTGTCATGATCCCCCCTTGAAAGGGGCTTGTGTGGCTGCGGCCTCACAAATACCCTAAAATGGGGAGGAAAAAACACTCTTGAAGTGATGGGATCCCCCCAAAAAAACCCTAAAGAGAGAAAAACTCCTCTTCAAAGGGGCCTAAAGACTCTTAAAGGGCCTCAATGAGAGACAAGATCCCCTCCTCTGCTCGGGCCTCTCTGAGCTGGGAACTCTCCCGTTCGCTGCCCTCAGAGGAGCCCCTGAGTCTGTCCAAACATAGGAACTTCGCCATGTTTAGCGCAGATCCAGAGTCCTGACTCCTGCACAGGGGCAGGGAAATCCCCTCGCTCACTGTTGTGCATTGTCCCTGCTGAGGCTCAGACACTGGCAGGGCACATTTCCCTGCCTGCAGGATTCCTGCCTGACCCAAGCGCTGCACTAATGGCTCCAACATTGCTTTCCCACAAAACCAGGACAAGGCAAACAAGCTCATGGTATTTTAGAGTGTCTAAAACTCGCTAAGTCATTGATCTGAGAGGTGAGATGCATTTGGAATTCATGGCATGGAGAAGTAATGCAACATAGAAAAGGGGAGCATAGAAATAAATAGAGGAAAACATCTCAGATTGTTCCTTTCCATTTTCATGTCACTTCTGGAAGGCTGTTTCACTTTTCCAGGAATCTTCTCCACAGTGCTATCTGCCCTTTTCAAGAACCTTTCCTGGAGAACGAGCTGCAGCTTCTGTCACAAGATGTGTCCCCAACTGCAGCTTCTCTTGGCTTTCCACACCATGAGTGCAGCAGGACTTCTGCAGCAAAGCAAGACAAATGTTTGGATTACTTGACAACTTCTCCTTTCTTTTCCTTGTGGCCTGGGGAGTTGTGCCATGGCTGAGGTTTTCATTGTGCCCGTTCTAACCAAAGAAAACAGGAGGTTTTGTTGGGGACTTGCTGGGGAATGCAAGCCTGACTGAATGCAGAGAAAGAATCTCCAGGACTCTCTGGGAGCTCCCTGGGCTGGGCTCATGTTCTTTCAAGACTCAAAACATCCCTCTGGATGTCCAGAACGGCCAGAACCCTTGCCAGGGGTCTCAGAAACCCTGGCGCAGAGCCCAGAACACCTGTGGGCTTGATTATGACCCGTGGACCAAATTACCAGCCTTGTATGGAGACCAGCAAGCCACAGCAGTTTAAGTAGCATAATAGTGAAATTATCACAGGGTGAAAAAATAGGTTTTGGGGGTTTTTGGAGTTGGGGTTTTGGGGGCAAGATGGAGGGATCTGGGCATGCCCAGCCTTTCTCCTTCTTCTTTTTTGCCTCCATTTTCTGCTCTGATGTTGGCACTTTTAGATTGGTTTAGAGTAGAAGCTCACTGTCTAATATAGGTGATAGGTATTGAAAAGTAATTGTAAACATTGTATATGTAGTTTTTAGTATAAAGAGATAACACCACCTTGGGGGCAGGCAGTGTGCCTGGAACTGTCCTGCTGGATGGACCTCAGCAGGGCAGGAGAAACATTTTTATAGATAAGACGCAATAAACAACCTTGAGTCCGAGAACTGAAGAACTCCGACTCATTCTTCAAGTACTGGAAAATAGACTTTTCACAAATCTCGGGGTCTCGGCGACCTGGACCCTCGAGACCATGGGACCCCTGGGTGCCACAAAGTGCCTTGGATCCTTCCGCCCTGCAGTGTCACAATGGTGCCTTGGTCCCCCAAGGCCCTGCAGTGTCGCAGTATATCCTTGGTTTCAGGAGCTCTCACAGTGCAATGATGCTCTCCTTGGTTCCACAGTGTCACAATGGCCTCTTGGTCCTAAGGGGCACCCCATGATCAAAATTGTTTCCTTCATTCAACAAGTACCTGCACTGTCCCAATGGCCTCTTGGTTATACAAAGTGCCCCCATGTCACAGTGGTCTTTGTTGTTCCACGAGGCCCCAGAGAGTAACACTTGCCTCTTGGTTCTGTGCAGTGGCACTTGGTCTTGTTAAACCTCACCTGGCTGGATTTGGCCCCTGGATCCAGCCTGTCCAGGTGCCTGTGCAGAGCCCTCCTACCCTCCAGCAGATCCTACTCGCACCCAGTTTGGTGTCATCTGCAAATTTGATGATGGTGGACTCAATCCTCTCATCCCAGATCATCAATGCAAACATTGATATCCACGCTGGCTGGCTCTGATCCCTCGGCCATCCTGCAGGTGCCCTGTGATGGCACTCAAGGTGATCTGTTCCATCACCCTGCCAGGCACCGAGGTCAGGCTGACAGGCCTGGACTTCCCCAGCTCCTTCCTCCAGCTCCTCTTGGGGGTGGGGTCACATTGGCACCTCCAGTCCCCTGGGACCTTCCCACTGAGCCAGGACTGATGATAAATGATGGAGCGCAGCTTGGGGAGCTCATCCACCAGCTCCCTCATGCTCCTAGGTTGGATCCCATACACCCGTGAGCATTGGAGTGGCTCTGCAGGTCACCAAGTCCTTCCTCCTGGATTACAGGGGGCTGTTCCATTCCCTGTGCCCATCTACTAGCTCAGGAGAACACTTGTCCTGAGGACAAGCTGTCTTCTTGTTAAAAATTAAGACAAACAAGGTGTAAAGTAGGTTTGCCTTTTCTTTATCTTTAGTTACTTTAGTTCTCTGCATAGGAGCTGAGCTTGGGACCCCTTTATCTTTAGTTATATTCTCCACTGCATCCAATAAAGAATAGAGATTCTCCTTCTCCCTTCTCTTGCTAGAAATTTTTTTCTAAAAAATGTTTGGATTTTTTTTTTCAGAAGTTGCAGGCTAAGTTCCAATTGAGCTTTCATCTCTCTCATTTTCTTTCTGCATAGCCTAATGACATCCTTAAACACTTCATGAGTTGCCAGGCCTTTTTTCCTCTGAGTCCCCACAAAAGAGTTGCATGGGCAGCCAGGACAGTAATTTTCCTCGCCCAGCCCATCTTTTGGCCCACTGGGATAGGCTGCTCCTTCCTCCTTAAGATTACTTTCTTGAAATGGGTTCATCCTTCCTGGACCTCTTCCACTTTAAGGGCTGTTTCCCTTAAAAAAAAAAAAAAATCAGTACCTGATTTTGGTACTCCCCAAATCGGAATCCCAGCTAGGCCAAAGTCTGCCCTTCCTATTTCCAGTGTAGAAGATTTGTTAGAGCCCTCCAGCACAGCCACGCTGCCACCCAGCTTGGTGTCGCCTGGGAACTGACTGAGGCTGCCCTCTATCCCCTTGTCCAGATCAGAGATTTAAAGAGATTTAAATGACCAGGCCCCAGTCCTGAGCTCTGGGGACAGCCCTGGATGTGATTCCATTCCTCAACTGCTCTGACTGCCAGGACTTGGATGAAGGAAATGGTTGGGTGGGGGTAGGGACAAAGTCTGATTGATTGTCAGTCATGAAGGGTCTTGATTTTCATATCAATTCAGGCTGCATTCCGAGGTGCTGGGGGTCAATATCAATTGGACATTGCTGATCTCAATCTATGAACAGGAAAAGACAACTGAATAGGACACAACAATTCTCTCTTCATTGTTTTCAATACAGTAGATTCACATTGAATACACTTGTGAAATCTGTGTGATTAACCACAGAAAGCTTGAAAACTTGAATTATTCCCAAGGGCTTGTCTTGTTTGAGTGCTTTGAACAAATGTTAATGAGCTTTTTTCACTGCATTTCTGAACTGAAGAGCCCAAGGAAGAGGAGGCCTGTGGAGTAGTAAAATTCATCAGCAACCTCCAAGTGGCTGAGGATTCATCCCCATCAGAGCAGCAATGAACAGAAATGGGCACAACTTTGTGGCTGCCCCAGCTTTGGGATGGGCCCTGGGCCTGGAGCAGGAGCAGCTCTTGAGGGCCCCAAGGCCGAGGCTCTTGAACCACCCTGGGCAGATGGGATGGCTGGAGGGGCTGCAGAGCTCCCAGCACCTCAGCCAGAGGGGAGCAGGGCACCCAGGGAGCCTCCTTTTGCCTTGGCCAAGCACCTTCCGCATGGCTGGGGCTGAGTCCCTTGGGAGCTACAGCTGCTGCTGTGCCCTTGCCAGGGGCTGAGGCCGTGGGGCCAATGCCCAGAGCAGCCTGCCCTGAGCAGAGCTGTGGGGCCAGAGCCGGCTGGGCTGGGGAGGAGGCTGCTCTGTGCCCTGGATGGCACGGACAGAGCAGGGACAGACGCCCAGGACATTTTTCACTGCCAGTCTCTGTCCCTAGCCCTTGGCAGCCCTGGGCAGCTGCTGAGGCCAGCTTTGCCCTGGGCTGAGTTTTGCTGTGGCCCAGCTCCATACTCCTGCCAGGCACAGGGCCTGTTCCTGGCCATGGCCAGCCCTGGCTGGCCTCTCTCCTGGCCCAGAGGCTGTCAGAGCCCAGGGCAGGGCTGTCTGTGCAGGCCCACAGGTGCCACGGGCTCTGCAGGAGCTGGCAGAGGCTGCCCAGCAGGGAGGCCATGGGGCACAGAGCCCCAAGGCTGCTGTGGCCACCACAGCACAGGGGCCATTCCCAGCTTCAATGCTCCTGGCCTGGGCTAGGCCTGCACAGGAGCTGTGTCACCATGGCTGGGCCAGCACAGGGCCACAAAGGGGCACCACAGCTGCTGCCAGGGCTGACAGCAAGGCCAGGCACACACAAACAATTGCTGAGCATGGCCTGCACTGGGCAGGGCTGAGTGTGCCAAAGGCAGAGCTCAGCTACCCTTGGGGGCTGCAGGAACAGTCCAGAGCCCCAAGAGCCTCCATGGCTGTGCTGGAGACCAAGGCTGGAGGAGGGAAATGCAGGGCTACTGTGGAATAGGAGGGGATGGAATTCCAGCAGACACATCAGCTTGCAAGATGCCAGTCTCAGCCTGGCGCCTGAGGGTTCTGGGGCCCTACAAGGAGAACTGTCTGTTCATGGGCACACAAGTGATGTCTGCCTGCAAAGGGGCACAGGTTTTAATACCTCTTAGTTTCATCATCTAAAACCAAATCTTTATTATCTGGGCCACTTGAGTACTTTGAAGAAACGGCAAAGTTTTCCCACCAGGAACAGAAATTTCCTGGATCTACTGTTTTCTTCTGCTGATGGCAGGAGAAGAAATCTTAATCTTCCCCTCTACCTTTGCCACCAACATTCAGTGTAATATTTCATTCCCTTCTTCCTTCAGGTGTTTTCAGCTCCCCTGGTTAAATGGCCATGTCCAAGGACATCTCTTCATTTACAACAGCTGCGTCCATGTCCTTCCCGTTGCTCCCAGATTTTCTCCTGCAGCAGTTCACTGGTCATTCCAATGCATCTCTCTTGAATTGCTTCATGCTTTGAGCTTTCAGAAGTTGAAATGTTTTCTTCCTCAGCATCTTAGGTGTATTTTTATCTTTTATACCACCCCGTCTTATGCCTTTGTCTAAAATCCCTCCTGAATGGCAATCCCATGGGGATGGTGGACATGTCAGATGCTGCTGGGATGTCAAAGTGTTAGCGTTCAGGAACACATAATCATGAGAAATGATTATATGCAGGTGCTTTTATTGATGAGCTCTGGGTGTCAGGGGTACAAACCCAGATCTTACTCCGACATAAGTTTGGGATGAACATGTTTTTATAGTCTACTCTTATATAACTTTCATGTTGATTAATAAACTTACATTGTTTTATAGTATACATAGATTTCAGCCAAGCATAGCCACCTTAGATTACGCACATACAGTTTCTCATTGTTCTTCTTATGATTATACAATAATTATTTTAATTACTAAACAATCATCACATCTAGTAATTATACTACTTACACAGGTAAAACACAAGGCTTAACATTTCAGAGTTTTATCTCAACATTTTTCCAAGGCCCTACTATCATTATCCCCCCTTTGAAAGCATTTTCACTTCACTATAGGTGTAGATGTTTTCACTTGATGCAGTCCTTTACTTCTCAATTTATGCTTGATGTTCTTCAAATCCAGGGTTGATGTAAAAGTTGTCATGGATGCTATCACGGGCTGGAGAGCCAGAAGATAGTGGGCGTGGATCTTGTGTCAGTGCCTTTATTATTTTCTGATTCCAGGACATTTTCTTCTGTATTTCTCTCCTTAAGATGCTGTAAACTAACCAAATTACTAAGAATACAATTAGTAAGATTATCACACTCTCAATGATAGATTTAATCCATGAACTCACATTCCACCCTAACCCTTTAAAGATTTTTCCTAACCAGCTTGTAGTCAAATGCTTTTGCTCTTCTTGTGCTTTATGCTCTGTTTGTTTTAACTGATTGATGTCATACTCTACATCTGCAGTTACATTTGGGATGTGAACGCAGCAATGATCAACTTGTCCCTTTAAAAATCCACATACTCCATGCTCCTTCAGGAATAACAAATCTAAGGCTAATCGATTTTGCAAAGTCATTTTTGTGGTGGCTTGTAATTGTACATTTAATTCTCTAAATCTTTCCCGGGTGACTCTTGCTAATCTATCTACTTGACCTGTAAGTTTGTACAGCATCTCTCTACTCGGATAGTTTGCTATAGGACCAAACAAAGACTCTAGGGCCCACCCAAGTTTCACTCTACTAGAGGGTTCTTGCCAAGTGTCATCTGGATTTTCATTGTCTAGAACTTCTCGTCTTGCTCTTATCTGCAGAAGTTCATGTTTTCCATTAAATGGGAACTTTTTCCAAATTGGACATAAGGTTGGGAGGCCCAAAGTAATTTCTTTTACTTTCTCATCTACAGGCAGATGTGTTGTCCAGGTACCATCGCTTGTTGCCCATACAAATTGTCCTGGACTTTTAATTGTACTCCTGGTACATCTTATAATCACTTTATGATGCATTTTTCCTTGTTTATGTTTGATCCCTCTGCAAGCACAACTAATCTGTAGGGCTATTGCCAGGGGTGGCATCTGTTTTATCTCTGCATCATCAGAAATGCAGTCATAAGTTTTATTGCACGCCCACCAACTTACTTTGTTTGCCCACGTTCTGCTACTAGTGTCAGTGTATGTTACTGCTGGATCTGTTTCATTCTCGGGGCCTTCCCACTTAATACACCAAGGGGTGTTTGCCATATATTGGAATTTTTGAAGTGTACTCACAGACCACACACTGTCTCAAGGCTCTAGCTGATCTTTCTGATCCTCGGCCTCACAGAGTGGTTTCTGTAAAATTTTCTATGATCTTTTTATAGTGTGGCAAATAGCATTGCCATTGTGTGATGCCTCCCAACTGTCCCATAGGGGTTTCTAGTATGCCATCACTTAGAATACAGTCTTTCTGGCTCATAGGTCTTATCCATGTTCTTATTTTCTATCAAGTTTCCTTGACCACCTGTCTTGACTCGGGTACCTGTTTGCATGTAATTGTTTTGTTCTTTTGTATTTCAAGTAATTTTGATGTTATGATTCCCCAATTTACTGGGTCTCCTGCTGCCTTTGGTATTGGCAGACAGGCAGTTCTTCTACTGGTGTTTTGTATTTTGGCATAATCTTTGACTTACCCAATCATTACATTCTCAGCTCGAACTGCATTAGAAATTTTTATCACCTGTGTTTCTGCCTCTCTCTTCATTCTAGAATGAAGAGCAGTTAGTTGATCTTTTTGCATCCCACATCCCAAAAACATTAATGACCATAACATTAGCACAATTACTAATAGCATTCTCAAAGTAATTAAACACATCTTATCTGCAGTCTTGGTTCCACAGTTTACACAGTCTGTGATCCAGGATGGAATTTCTTCACTCGGGTATAGTGAATCCAGGGGTCCCCGCCAGCTACTTTGACTGATGTAAAGATAGTCAGCAGTACCTGATAGGGTCCATTCCACTTTTCTTTCAGCGGTTCTTCGTTCCAGTTTTTAATGTACACCTGGTCTCCTGGATGTATGTTATGAACTGGGTTCTCCAGAGTTATTGGTCTATTTCACACGAGGATGCTCCGGAGCCGAGCTAAAGTTTTCCCAAGAGACAGAACATAATTATACACTTCCTGCTTTCCTGTGACATGTACATTAGGGTTAGGCTCAGGAGATTCATATGGTTTCCCATACAATATCTCATAAGGACTGACTGACATCTCTCTCCTAGGTTTTATCCTAATCTTCTCTACCTGTCCATTTGACTAGGGTCTCTGTGGAGAGTTTTGTGGAGACGTGGCTTGAAGAGAAGGGACATGATAAAATACAGCTGGTAAAGCAATAGGCCTTGAGCAAAAGGCCTTGGGCAAGGCCACAGTATCCTTGAGCGAGAAGTTATACGATAACAAGATGCAGAAGCAGGAACTAGCTAGGGGGGGAGAAAACACAGGCATCCTGAGTATGTGGCAACAAAGGTGGAGCTGACCTTTTGTAGTGAACCAATAATGAGCTTTATTTTTGCAATATGTATGAGCCTTATTATCATTGTTATAAGAGCACGCATGTTAAATCAATAAACTGAGACTTGTTGATCATCATCGGATGTGCTTGTCTCCCGTCGACTCCATCAGGTCTCCACGGTGTGTGGAGGTCCCACGTTATCATCAGCAATCTACTTGCCTCTTTTACTACTGTAGCTTTGAAATGGGGCCCCCTATCTGATGATACCCCTAGGGGTACCCCAAACTTGGGAATAACTTCCTGTAGTAACCACTTAACTGTTTCTTTTGCTTGGTTTGTGTGACAGGGAAGGGCTTCTGGCCATCCAGAAAATGTGTCAACTCCTACTAACAGGTATTTGTATCCTCGAGTTCTTGGCAATTCTACAAAATCTACCTGCCAAAAGTCTCCTGGCTCTATTATCTGAATTCTTCTTAGCTGTGCCTGTCGCCTAGCCACTGGGTTGTTTTCAATCAGATAATTCATTCTGACATGACTGATTTTGCCATTGTTAACAACCGTACCAAAATAAACTCTGCTTTAGCAATTTTACCAATGCCACTGCACCCCAATGACATTCGTTATGTTTAATTTGTAGAACTTCTCTCATTATCAAGGGGGGTACCACTATTTGTCCTTGCGCAGTCAAATACCATCCTTCTGAGTTTTTGTGCATTTAGTAAACGTGCCAGTCTCTCATCTTCTACTGAATATCTTGGTTTTGGAGGAAGATTAAATTGGGATATATTGAGCTTTGAAGGTATCAATGCCATTGTTGTTTGCACCTCTCAAGCAACCTGTCGGGCTGCCCAGTCTGCCTTTTGATTTCCTTCACAGATTTTGGAGTTTCCTGATTGGAGTGCTTTACAGTGTATAATTGACACTTGCTCAGGTTTTTGTACTGCTTTTATCAATTGTAGGACTGCATCTTGGTATTTAATGTGCGTACCTTGAGAAGACAATAATCCCCTTTCTTTCCACGGTGCTCCGTGTACATGCACCACCCCAAAAGCATATTTTGAGTCAGTCCATATATTTACTTTTTTCCCTTCACTTAATTCTAGTGCTCTGGTTAGAGCAACCGGTTCTGCCTTCTGGGCAGATGTATTTGATGGTAATGTTTTTGCCTCTACTACTGTGCTGACTGTTGTTACCGCAAATCCAGCGTATCTGGTTCCGTTTTCCACGAAGCTGCTCCCATCTGTAAATAGCTCCCACTCTGGCTGCTCTAGCGGGATGTCTTTCAAGTCTTCTCTTGCTGAATAGGTGTACTCTATTACCTCTACACAGCCGTGTTCCAATGGGCCTTCTTCAGTTGTGGCACCTAGGAACAAAACTGGATTCTAGGGTGACTGTTATCCCCATTTGTGTGTGTGTAGTTTATGCTGGGTGTTGTGTTCTGTGCCTTTAAGACTGGCGGAGTGAAGGTTTTGTTTTGGGCCTCTTATCAGCCACTTGGCGGGACATCCAGATAGCACCAGTGCATGTTGCTGCTTTTTTGCTTTTTGCCCTGCTTTTTGCCTTTTCTCTTGCTTCTGCTTCGCTTCTGCTTTGCTTGCTCTTGTTTTTTTCCCCCTCTTCTCATTAGTTAATTTAGTTAAACAGTCCAAATTCCTTCCTGGACTGTCCCGTCCCCCCCCAACCCCCCCACCCCATCTGGACCTGCCGAACCTGCTCCGGACTGGGATTTGGAACACCAAGAGAGAGTTTACACCTTGTGGCTGCAGCAGCTGCCTCAGCGCTGGAGGGACTGATAACAGCGACCACCCCCAAGAGAGACTTTCTGAATTTGTCATCTTTTTCAGAGTGGTGAAAGAGTGGTGTCATCCGGTATTGTTCATTTTGTGTGCTGGGGGGTGCTGTGCTTTGTCAAATAGGTTCTTTCCACTTCTTTCCGAGGAAATCTTCCCGAACCGGTTGGGGGAGGGGTCGTGTGGGTTTGTTTTTTGGAGAAGCCCTTTTTGGGGATTCTCTCCCAAATTTGCTCTAAACCAGGACAAAAAGTTAGTTGTTTTTAATGTGACATCATCCTGCTCAGTCAGGACTACCTGGAATTTTATCATCCTGCTTGGAGATAGCCAATGGCCTCTCTTCTGTTCTAAGACAGTGGTTACCATGTGTGGTACATAAACATCTATGTGTCTTCCCATAGTTAGCTTCCTGGCTTCTTGTACCAGCATCACAGTGGAAAAGTAGCCCACCGGCCTTTTCCAGCTTCCCAGACGTTGGCTCAGGACTCCTAGTGCTAGGCATAGTCTTTCATGTACAAACAGCTGAAAATCTTTAGACAGATCAGGTAACCCTAATGCTGGAGCAGTTGTCAGTGCTTATTTTTAGTTTTTAGGAAGGCTTATTTCTGTGGCTTGCCCCAGGTGAATGGCTGCGTCTTCTGAGCTTCATACAGGGGTTTTGCAATCAGTCCATAGTCCATGATCTACAAGCGACACCATCCTGCCATCTCGAGGAAGACTTGCAGCTCATGTAAGTTCTGGGGCTCTGGAATAGCACAAATAGCTTGGCTACGGTTAGTACCTAGTTTTCGTTGCCCTTGTGAAATTTCACATCCCAGGTAGATCACAGTCTGTTGGTCAATTTGTGCCTTTTCTCTGCATACTTTGTAACCTCCCATTCCCAGTGAATTTAAAATCTCAATGGTTATTTTTGTACAGGTTGCTTTTTCTTCTGTAGCTATTAGTATATCATTAACATACTGCAACAATAGGTATTGGTCTCTTGGAACTTGCCCATTTTCGTTCTAAATCTCCAGCTCTTTTGCCGGTTGGTTTCTGAATAGGGTCGGCGAGTTCCTGTCCCTTGTCGTGTCCAGGTGAGTTGGGTCTTTCTTCCGTTCCCTGGGTTTTCCCACTCAAAGGCAAACTGTTTCTTACTTTCTTTGTCAAGGGGAATGCAAAAAAAGGCATCTTTTAAGTCAATTACAGTAAACCATTTATATATCTCTTTTTACGGATGTTAGCAATGTGTAGGGATTTGTTAACACTGGATAAATGTCCTTTGTTATTTTATTTATTGCTCTCAAATCCTGCACTAATCTATATTCACTATCTGGTTCCTTTACTGAAATATTATGTCCTAACCTATTTTACAAATTCTATGTCTAGTCAGCTGCTATATTCTCCCAACACCATTGCCTTGGTGACATTTTCCTGCCGTAACTGATTGCCCTGGTTAAATCTGTCTGGGCACTCTCGTTTCCAATGCCCTTCCCGCTTGGAATAAGCACATTGATTTAGGCTTAACCCTTGCATAACTGGTCCTCTACCACGACTACCTCTGCCAGGTCCCCCAAAACTTGGGTTCACTTTTCCTTGTACCACTGCCAAAGATTTTGCTGCTGTCCCCCACCACCTTCTCTTTCGCGATTATTATACACCCTCCAGGCCACCCCCAGGATTCTGAGTTTTCATAACTGTTCTTACTACTTTTGACACCTTACCAGGACCTTCTCTACAAGTTCCAGCTGACCGCCTCTAAATAATCAAATCTGCAGGAAAAAAAAAAGGCACTTCTACAAACACTGGCCCCTCCACTCCCTCACCTTGTCACAAGGGAGCAATCACAGTCTGTTCTTGTCTGCCTATGTCTTTTCCCTCCACAACCAGGGCAAACCCGGACCGGCTTCGGGTGGTTCTGCGGGCCACTGAGGTCGCTGATTCATTACCACCACCATCTTTTTCACCTGCATCCCTCTCCCTCCTTTCTATCACAGCCAGGCTTTGCCCAACTTCGGAGGAAGAGGAATCAAGTGTCGATGGGAGAGGAGGACAAAGAGAGAAAGGTGTACTAGATGAGACAGGTTCAAGATCAGGTGAGGAAGGGGCAGGCAGTGGGATAGGGACAGATGAAGCAGGTGGGATGGGGTTAGGTTCTCTTAGTCTTATTGGAGCTACCTGTAAATCAATATCTGTATAATTTTCCCTAATCAACACCAAATGTTCTAGACAAAACTCCACACTAAACACTTGCAGATGCTCTAACCACCATTAATCTACATTCATCCCGCCATTCTGGCTTTCCCCGTAAATAGAAAAACAAATCAACATACGAAACCTCATCCATTGTTGGGTTTTTTGTTTTTTTCTTTTTCTTTTTTCTTCTTTTTTTTTTTTTTTTTCTTACGAAACGACATTAACTGTGAAATACTTTTATATTGCAAAGTGCTGTATTTTGGCTAATTTTCACCATTCTCCAAGACATATTCTGGCCACCATGTATTACAATAATTAATCAACTTAGCTTTACATAATTCTTCCCCAAAATTATCCTGTTTCCAATGTGCTAATAAGCACCCCGAAGGAGAAGTTTGTGGAATAGAAGCATTGCTGCCCAAAATTCCTTTGACCTTCTCCATCCAAAAAAACCAAATGCCGGACCAGCAATGCTTTCGCGATTGTCTTACGGAATGGCACCCAGGCAAGACCACCAGGAATTCCTTAGCCCAACCAAGCATAGCTTTTGCTGCGTCTTATTGGCAGGCACCCAAACCAAAATCAAAGCACCTTACCTCTCTCTCGGGGACGTTGTGAGTGGCAGAGGCGGTCGCAGCCGATGGGCTCCCTGAGAATCCCTCGGTGCCAGCTGGAGCGTGATCGAGTCGCGAACTCGCTCAGCAGCACTCCCAGGGTCCCATCTGGGTCGCCAAAATGTTAGCGTTCAGGAACACATAATCACGAGAAATGATGATATGCAGGTGCTTTTATTGAAGAGCTCTGGGTGTCAGGGATACAAACCCAAATCTGACTCTGACATAAGTTTTTGATGAACATGTTTTTATAGTCTACTCTTATATAACTTTCATGTTAATTATTAAACTTACATTGTTCTATAGTATACATAGATTTCAGCCAAGCATAGCCACCTTAGACTAGGAACATACAGTTTCTCGTTGTTCTTCTTATGATTATACAATAATTTATTTTAATTACTAAACAATCATCACATCTAGTAATTATACTACTTACACAGGTAAAACACAAGGTTTAACATTTCAGAGTTTTATCTCAACATTTTTCCAAGGCCCTACCATCAAAAGGAGCTGTGGATAGGGTTTGGATGTCTATTACATTTTATCATTTTCACATTTCTTTTGTTGGCCAAGAAGAAAAACTTTTCTGTGCCTCTGAGTCTCAGCAGTTCCTGGTCCCTCAAAAGACACAAACCTGATGAGTTGTGGTTCCCACTCCAGTGGCTGCACTTGGACCTCTCTCCAAAGCCAGAGCAGAGCTGCCTTGTCCCAGAAAGTCCCTGGCACTGGAGGGATGAAGGAAACAGGACAGACTGTGGGGATCATGGGCAGGGCAGAGCCAGGGAGAAGAATGACTTTTGCATTTGATGGAGCTGTTCCTTCCCTAGGCTTTGTTGGCTGACAATAAATGAACATCCCTCTGTGTCTCAGGCAGCTCCTTCTGCAGGGTAAGCAGGTGGGAGTTGGAGCTAAGGAGCTGAAACCTGCAGGTCCAGCCTGGGTGGAGGGAGCTCAGATTTGCACAAGGCTGCTCTGGGTGTCAGGGCTTGGATGGGGGAAATGGTGAGCTGGGGGCTGGGACAGAGTCTGACTGTCAGCCATGAAGGGTCTTGATTTTCATATCCATTCCAATGGCATGAGGAGGTACTTGGATTCAGTGTCAGTTGGAGATTGTACATACCCATGTATTAACAGGAAGAACAACCTAAGCAGGGAGTAAAAAAAAAAGGTTTTCTCACTGTAATTTTAAATATGATCTATTCAGTTTGAATATGCTTCAAGCCTCTAGAGCCGTTAAATTCAGCTGCAGCCCCCAAGATGCAGAGGATGTCAGCAGCCCAAATTGAGGCCATCCCTGCCCAGACACCGTGGCGGAATGGGCAGACAAGGACAGCGTCCCTGGAGCTGGGCAAGCAGAACTCAGAGGCACCAGTGGGAAATGGAGTGTGGAATGTGGCTTGGGAAAGCCCTGCCTGGACTGTGCCAAGCAGGACAGAGAAGCCCTGACTCCCATCCCCCAGACAATTCTCTCAACAAGACTTTTATAAGGAATTACAATTATTTGTGTCCTCTGAGTTGGATGGACTGCAGAAATACCTACAAGAGATTCTCAGGACCTCACAACAACCAGACAGCCTTTACTGCAAATATTAGAAAATCAGAGAAACTTTGGGAAAAGGTTTAATATGACAGTCAATCAACAAAAAACACTTCTCAAAGATTTACCTTGGCCCAGTCAACTTCAGTAACTCGAAGCCCATTCAATGATTTAGTTAAAATTTGCAAGGAAACAGAAAAAGAACAAGAAGACACAGAAAGAGAGAAAGACAAATAAGATACAGAGAAGCACCTACCCCTGGATTCCAGTGTTGTTCAGGTGGAAATTCCCAGAGGAAGATGGGTCAAGATATGTGCTTGCCTTGTGGTCAGCCTTAAAACCCCTTGGTCTTCTGGGGCCCTTCCCCCGGCCGGGACTTGGGGTCATTTGGCCACTCAGGAGCTGGGCTGGGGGCTCCAGAAGTGGGTGTGAGGCATTGCCTGGGGTGTGCCAGGGACTGACAGACACTGCTGGGCTGGCATGGAGGTTCTGGGGGATTGGAGTTCCAGGGCAGGGCTGTGCTGGGGTCACAGGGCAGGGCAAGGCTGGACCTGCCCCTTACTCCCCACACACGTGAAATATTTCAAGACAACAATCTCTTACACTCTGTCACAACAGGCAATGTTGGAGAGGGAATTCAAATTTGGCCATGGGCACCCGGCCAAGGAGGACAGTTCTTTTCCATAGGAAGTAAAGCACAGAGGCCTCCCCAGGGTTTTGGGGACAGATGAGAGGTTACCCTTGTGAAACCACTGCCGGAAAGACTTGTCCTGGCACTATTGCTATGGGAACAATCCTTGGATATAAGGAAATTTGGTGGTGGAATCCCAGTTCTGTTCATGGGTACCTGGAGGAGAAGGACAGTTCTTTTCCATAGGAAGGAAAGCACAGAGCCCCAGTGTTTCAACAGCAGATGAGAAGAGACCCTCAACATGCCAAGGTCAGCTGGACCAGTCAGGTGGCCCACGGGAGGCCAAACCAGCCAGACCTGTTCCGTGTTCCCTTGGTTTTATGGGGGCCTAAGGTGTCACAAGGGTGCCTTGGTTCCATGGGATCCCACAGTGTCACAATGGCCCTCAGGTTCCTTAAGATTCTGCAGTGTCACATTGGACCATTTGGACCATGGGGGTTTGGTGGTGTCACAGTGGTCTCCTTTGGCTCCACAGTGTCACAATGGGCCATTGATTACAGGATGCCTCTCTGTGTCACCCTGGAGTTTTGGTTCCATGAAGACCTGCAGTGTCACAATAGTCCCCCTTGGTTCCTTAGTGTCACAATGGACCACAGATGACAGAAGGCCTCACAATTTCACAATGGCCCCTTGTTTCCATGCAGCCCTGCAGTGTCACAAAGGCCTCTTGCTTTCATGAGGACTCACAGTGTCACAATGGTCTCCTTGGTTCCATTGTGGCCTACAGTGTCACAATGCTTTGCTTATTCCTTGGGGCCTTGTAGTGTCACAGCGGTCTCCATGATTGCATGAGTCCCCTCAGTGTCACAATGGCTCCCTGGTTCCATGGGGCTGTGAAATGTTTTAATGGTCTTTCTATGGTTCCATGGTCCCATGAGGCCTTGCAGCGTCACAATGGACCTTTAGTTCTGTGGGGTCTCACAGTGTTGCAATGGCCGCTTTGTTCCATGACACCCTAAAGTGCCATAATGGTCTCCACAGTTCCATGAAGCCCCACAGTGTCACAATGGACACTCGGTTTGATGGAGCCTCTCAGTGTCACAATGATCCCTACATTCTATGGAGTCACACACCATCAGTACAGTCCCCTTGGTTCCACGAGACCCAGCAATGTCACAGTGATCTCTATGATTTCATGAGGCCCCACAGTGTCACAATGGTCCCTTGGTGTCACAAGGTCCCACAGTGTCACAACTGTCCCTTTGGTTCCATGGACCACGTGCTGGTGCATTCTCCCCTCTCCTTCTCAGGCCGCCCTGCCAGCTGAGAAATGCTCCTTGGGCCTTGGCCTTGGCTAACAGCCCTTGGGCTGAGCTCCTCTTGAGCTCCTCACAAACACTGTCTGCCCTAGGCGCTGCTGCTGCCCAACCAGCTCCTGGTTTCTTTAGGAGCAGCCCTGAGAGCTGTTTCTGTTCCCTCCATTAGAGCCAGATAGCTGGCTTCATGCAGGGTTCGTTTGCCCCCAGGCAGGCAGGCTAGAAAGGGCCAGACTGCTCAGTCCTTGGAGTCTGTCCGAATACCCAAGTCACTCTTAGCTGCAGGCAATCTTAGCAAGCCCAAGTGATATCAGCTCTTAGTGATCTCTGCTCTTTTTCTGGTTTCATCTCTTTTGCTTGCTAAGGCGCCCTGGCTGGCTGTGGCTTCCTGGTCAAGCAGACACAAGAGAGGAGAAGGCAGCCTGGAGTTCCACAGCAATGGTTTTATTGGGAGGTCTGTGAAGCAGACCTCCCATTTATTGGGAGCCGTCCAGCAACAGCTTTTCTAGCCAGAATGGGCTAAAACAGCCCCTTATAAAGGGCTAGAAGGGATCGGAAATTGTCCAATAGCAGGGGTTAAGGAGAAGTAACCTATGGGGTCACAGAGAGATAAGCTTGGGTCTGGAAGGTGGAAGAGAGGGGCTTCTGGCCTTTTCACTATGACTTGGCATTTTCTTATCTTTAGGCCTCTGCTCTCCACAGGGCCCTCGCAGGCCCTGTGCCTGCGACAATTCCACTTTCTTTTTTTAGAAAAAAGACATTCCCTATAGTTCTTTTGAAACAGTGAACAAGGCACAAGAACATAGCTAGTACAATAACAGCTACAAGGAGAATCCACAACATTCCCTTAACCAAAGATGCAACCCATCCTGTTAATCCCCATTGACTGAAAAGTTCATTGACCCAGTCTGGGTTTTTTTCTGCTTTCTAGTCCTTCGTGAGTTCTTTCAGTTTCTGGATGCTCGCGTGGATGAATTCAGAGCAAGAAGGGAGATTGAAGCGGCACATCCCTTTGAAGTCTTCACAACCGCGTGTGTGGGCAAGCAGCAGGAAGTCAATCGCAGCTCAGTTCTGGAGTGAAGCATGTCTTGTGGGTTCTTCTTCCTTTAAGTGATTGTTCAGGGCAGCAGATGTAGTGTTAGCTTGTTTACTGAGCCGACCCCCAAGGTGATTTATTTCACCAAGAGCTTTAGCTGCAGCTACCCATGGTAAGAATAGGGAGACAGCAATCTTTTTTGGTTTGTTCCAATTGTATAATTTGGGATCACATTTTTCATCAAATTCATTGTAGGACCTTTTGTGGCATTTTAATTCACTTTCTTTTTTCCAATTATGTAACAGGGTGATATTTGGAGTGAGGGTAGAAAGTTCTCCAAGGGTACAGGGACCGCCCTGGAGTTGGGAGATGATCACAGCCCATACTCTGTCACCACAGATGAGAAACGTTCCCTTGGGTAATACTTTGGGGTGGAGAGAGGACAGAGAGATCATACGAGCCGTGTAATTACACTAGTCGGGATAGTTATAGGCTTTGTTAATGGGTGATATGTCTTTTCGGTATGTGTTTTTTGTCTGGTCAAGTTCTGACTAATTATTTTTCAGACATCTAAAGTAAAATTTGACACGGTATGTGGCCTTGGAGGACCCCAACAGGTCCAATTCTTGAGGTCCCTCTAGAGCACTGGGCAGCACTTTTCTCCACTAGTCCCAAGTATCTACCAGGTTGGGTCTCCTACCTGTGGTGTGGAGGAGCTCTGAGTTATAGACAGGCCAATCATCTGCTACAAAGGGAATTCCTACTAGGCATGTGGAAAGTGGGTTATCAATGCTTCCCATGGATAGGCACATGTTATCCTGTTTTAATGTCTTTGCTAAGGTTACCCAAACATTATGGCTAGGCTGTGAGCTAATCCAGCTGAAGGCATGTGGTATGGTGAAGAACATCCAGGCAGCAGTGAGGATAGGACTAACAGAGATATTTTCCATCTTTGGACAGGAATAGGGCTCCTGATAGGGAATATAAGCGCAATTTGTTATCTTTATGGTGGGAGGAGAGGGTTTACTCCCTTGTTCTTTTCTCTGTTCCTTCCCCTCCTCCCCCTTTTTCTTTTTATTTTTAATTTTCTAAGCTGAGGGAGAGGGATAAGGGCTCAAACCATGACATAGGGTTAAGGGGTTTTGAAAAATAGTTAGGAAAAGGGAATAAAAGGGTTTTTTGAGGTAGAAAAGGGGTAACAACATAGAATTCAGAGAACACTCTTGTGTTCAGCTATCTATGGTTTGATGCAGCAGAACGTTATTCAGCTTTCTATTCTGTTATCTGTCACGTGATGGGGCGGTCTGTTCTTCTGTTTGTGGGTATTTGGCTGTGTCTTTGTCTCCAGGCAGAACTGGTTTGGTTTTGAGGAGGTCTTGTGTTTGACTCAGGAGAATTTTTGTCACCATTTGTAGTGTTTGCTCTGCCTAGGTATGGTTTTATGTTTTTTCCTGGGTACCATCTTGGACCAGAGGGTAGTAGTATGCACACGTATCCTCTGCCCCAGGCAATCAACTGGAAAGGCCCAGAAATTCAGTGTGTTTCAGGGTCCTTCACAGGCACAGGTCGTTTCTCAGTGAGCTTTGCTTGGGTGGTATTTGCAAAGTGGTGAAATATTGGTGGGTCAGGCTCGGATGCTGTACAGTTCAGGAAGTTGATGACGTAGAGAGCCTTGCAAAGTCTTTGCACTGGAGATTTGATACTCATGTCTAAGTTCTGTTGGTTGAGGACCCTTTTGAGGGTTTGATGTGCCCTTTCCACGATGGATTGTCCTATGGGGTTTACAGGTATGCCTGTCTTGTGTGCTATTCCCCATTCACTGAAGAACTCCTTTAACTTACAGGAGGTATAGGCAGGTCCATTATCTGTTTTGATCCCTTTTGGTACTCCTAGGGTGGCAAAGGCGAGGAGGAAGTGTTTTATTGTGTGCGGTGTAGTTTCTCCTGGATGTGATGCTGCAAATACTGCTCCTGAAAACATGTTGACCGATACATGCACGTATTTTGACCTTCCAAAAGGTGTGTAGTTGGTCACATCTGTCTGCCACAGCTGGCAGCTGTTCAGACCTCGAGGACTGACTCCCGTCCCCATAGATGGTATCTGATAGCTTTGACAGTTCGGACATGTAGCGACAATAGCTTTTGCTTGATCTTTTGAAAGTTTGAACATTCTGATAAGGGCAGATCTATTTTGATGAAAAAATGCGTGTGACAGCTTTGCCTGGGCAAAGATGTAAGGAACATTAGCAGTTTCTACTGCCATGGCTAATGCATCCACTTTCCTCTTCCCATCTGCAATGCATTGAGGATTTTTTGCAGATAGAGGAGTTTTTGCAGGACAATGGCCATATTCAGCCAATGCACAATCCAGCCTGCTTGGGATAATGGACAATGGACACGATCACAAACAAGAATGGACATCTTCAGAAATTGGGTCGGTATATCCTTGAAAAAGATACAGGAAGAAGAGTCATCTGGACTCAGCAAGTTTGTCAG
The DNA here is from genome assembly GCF_027477595.1 of Haemorhous mexicanus. Classification (NCBI taxonomy): domain Eukaryota; kingdom Metazoa; phylum Chordata; class Aves; order Passeriformes; family Fringillidae; genus Haemorhous; species Haemorhous mexicanus. The sequence goes on from NC_082356.1 coordinate 15,472,865, forward strand.
TGAGCTTGGGAAAGTAAGAAAAACAGACAGTTCATGGGTGAGGCAGAAAACCACAGCCAGACGTGTGAAAACTTAGATGATCCAATCAGCATCCTATTTTAGACACGTGAACAGTTAGGTCTAACCAATCATGTATTAGGTTGAGACGTGTGGACAGTAGAGAATTATTATAAATATAGTCATTTTAGGGATAATAAATTTGGCTTCACTGGATCAAATGGGTTATAGTGTGATGTCCCTGAACCTCCGCATCCTGCACTGTTTTCCCCCCACATTTCTGGTGGAGACCGTGGGCAACCCTGAGAGGCACTCGAGGATGGCAATTTGGCTGCTGTGCAGAGGGTCGGAGACAGCCCTCAAGGAGCAGAGAAGCCGGTCGAAAGTATCCTCACTGCTCTGGTGAGAGGGAAAGGTTTCTGGAGCCCCAGTCATAGATGTCCTGAATCTCGCCCTGATTAAGGTGAGCGGCCGGGGAGGAGATTGTGTCTGAACATGAAAGGGAAAGTGTTCAGAAACTCCTCCAACATATCCTCTCTAAGAGAGAAGATAAGTATGATGCTTCCAATTTGAAGGGACGATTACACTGGGCTTGGGAACATAATCTAGTAGCAGGAGCACAGGGTGCTTTTGAGATTTTGACATGGGAAGATGTGGGGCGAAAGTTGTGGGACTTCATTGCATCCAGAGGGAATGAGGCAAAAGAGGTGTCTAAGTATGTTACTTTGTGGAAAATCATCATGGAATTTTTACAGGCCTTAAAGGCAGAGAGGAAAGCTGCTGCTGCAGCTTGTGCTGCCCTTGCCTCTGAGTCAGAGAAGCCACAGGCGTTCCCAGGAACTTCAGTTCAGCCACTGTTTTCTACAACCTTAGATATTCCCCTGCGCAGCCCACAACCCCTCAGCTCAGGATCCATCATTACACCAACTGCTCCTCCAGCTGCTAGTGAGAATGAGAAAGCTGCTGCCTCTTTGGTAGAGTTAGTCTGCAGACCAAAGGACACTTGAAATCGGAGTGAAAAAACCTCTTCCGTCTTGTTAGTCTGCAGAACAAAAGACAGTTGTACTCAGAGTGAGAAAACTGCTGATAACAGTAACTTAGAGACTAAACATGCTGTAAAGGATAAGGAAAGAGATGTTGTTATGAATAATACTTCCATTGAAGAGAATTTACGATCTTTAGTGGATAATTTGCAAAAATTGGTAATTCAACCAAAGGATTTGGTTGTCCCCAAAAGAGACTATTCTTTTAATAAAATGGATCTACCAATGATTGTGGGTTTGGGCAGACAATCAGGAAAGCCCTTACCACCCTCTCATTTTGCCAGCATCTGAGCCGCTTAAATGAAATCCTCCCTCTCATGCCGTAAAGAATGTGGAATTGGAATTGGAATGGGACCCTGAAATAGAAGCAGCGCAGAAACGCAAGTGGCAGGGGGTTATTACAGAAGCAATTGTAGAAGGGACTTTTCCCACAAATGATATACAGGCTTTTCCTGTAGTAACTAATGCTGCAGGTAGAGTTTGGGAACCTTTTGAGTGGAAGATTTTAGAGAGGGTAAGAAATGCAATCTCACAATTTGGTTTAAAATCCCAGCTAGCAACAGTCACTGCTGCAGTATATTTTTACCTCTAACACATTTATTCCAGCTGATGTGTATACCCTAATAAGGCTTTTAATGTCGCCCCACTAGCAGGTGATGTTCCATAAAAGCTGGGAGGAAAATTGTGCCCAGGAAGCAGCAAAACCTCAGGTGCAGGCTGATCCTCTGGATGGTTTAAGAGCACAACAGTTGCTTGGCAAAAGGCCCTGGGCTACTGCCACTGCCCAGGCTAGGAGCATTGATGAAGTTTTACAGATGAGCCAAAAATTAGCCCATCATGCTATCCCTGCACTTCCAGATGGGTTACACACTTGTACACAAATTCGACAAGGAGGGAATGAGGACTTGGATAAATTTGTGGACAGATTGCATGAAGCTATTTACGCTCATCCTGATTTTGATTCAGACACAAATATGCAATTGTTTAATATGCTGGCTTTTGACAATGCTAACGATAAAACTCGGCAGATTTTGGGTACGCTAAAGAAGGGAGCTGATGTTACAGAAATGCTGGAACTGATGGCTAGGACTGCAGAAAGGCAAAAAGAAGTCTATGTAGCAGCTGCAGTAAAGGATGTGGTAAAACCACTGCTTTCTATACTGCAAAAGAAAGCAGAGGGAAAGAGCATTAAGTGCTTTGGATGTGGTAAAATCGGACATGTTAGGAGTCAGTGTCGCTTTGCAACTATGAAAACATTTTGTTCTATCTGCCAAAAAGATAGCCACAATACTAAAGAATGTCAGTTCCAGGCAAATGGCCTTGGCAATGTGCCCTCTCCGCACGTGCAGAAAGAAGTACGGAGAGCTGCCTGGAGAGCTCAGCCTCCCATGGTGCAGGAGGAGAAGGACTTCACTCTCTTAGATCATCACCTTCTGGAAGTCCAGGACTGGATGTGGTAACCACAGTAGATGTCACCATGACGGACTCTGCTGTACAACTGAGAGACACTAATGCAAAAGGACCCTTTGGGGATGGGCTTAGTGCTTTTCTGTTAGGGAGATCATCTGCCAGTAAAAAGGGATTGGATATAATCCCTGGGGTTATTGATGCAGATTATCAAGGGATTGTTAAAATTATGATTAGAAGATTTTTCCCTCCTGTATCCATTCCCAAAGGTTCACAAATTGCTCAGCTTGTTCCTTTTAAGTCTTATGTTCCCCGTACAGGCAGCAAGGAGTGGGGAACAGGAAGCTTTGGTTCCACAGGTAACCCAGATGTATGATGGGCCATGGATATCACAAGAGGTAAACCAGACAAACAGGTAACCCTGACACATCCTAATGGTGATTCTATTACTAAGAAATTCATCATTGACACTGGAGCAGATGTAACCATCATTGCAAACACAATACAGCCAAAAGATTGGGCATTGGTCAATCTTACTTTAGGCTTTGCAGGTATTGGAGGGACTCAGGCAACTTAAATGAGCAGAGATGTAATTACCTTTACTTTCCCAGATGGAGTGAATGCATCTACGAGGCCTTATGTCGTGCAAACTCCTGGTACTTTACTAGGTTTGCTTGGCAGGGATCTGTTAAGACAGTTAAAAACTACCGTTGTTACAGAGTCTTTTTAGCAGCGGCCACTGGGGGGCAGCCAATCCTCAAAATTACCCGGACCATTGGTGGTGTGGATTGATCAGTGTGGATTGATCAGTGGCCGCTGCCAAAGGAAAAGCTGCCCACAGTTCAACAATTAGTGCAAGAAGAGCTTGAGGAAGGGCACATAAAACCACCCACTAGCCCTTAGAAGTACACTCCGATTTTTGCCATCCCGAAAAAGAGTGGTAAATGGAGGTTGCTACATGACTTACGTGCTCTTAATACAGTAATGCTAAGTATGGGTGCCTTGCAACATGGCCTTCCATCTCCTACTATGATACCTGAATCATGGAATCTATTGATCATTGATCTCAAAGATTGTTTGTTCACCATTCCCTTATATCCAGAAGACACAGATAATTTTGCTTTTTCTGTTCCATCTATCAATAAGGCAGAATCCTACAAAAGGGATGAATGGATTTCTTTGCCCCAAGGCATGTGAGACTCCCCTATGAATTGCCAAATTTATGTCACTTGGGCATTAGAACCTGTTTGGCAGCAATTCCCTGAATATATCATCTATCACTACATGGATGATATATTAGTGGCTGGAAAACAATTGGACTCTGTAACTATTCTAAAAACCATGACAGTTTAGAAGACGGGGGGTTAAAAACTGCTCCTGATAAGGTGCAGCATTCGGCTTCTTGGAATTATCTTGGGTGGCAGACTGATCAGTCTGTAGTGAAACCACAGAAACTCACCATTACCACTAAAATTAAAACTGTACATAATGTTCAGAAGTTAGTTGGAGATATTCAACGGATTAGAACCATTTGTGGGATAACTAATGCAGAATGGAACCATTTACTAGGTAACCTAGTACCAGTTACTAGGTACTTCATCTCGGGCAGATGAATGCCGGACCCTGGATAAGAGACAACAGCGGGCCTTGGATCACATTGCCACAAAGGTTGCTACATCACATGCACATTGTCTGATTGAGGATGTCCCAATTCAACTGATCGTCATAAATCAGGGCAAGGAGGATGACTACTTTGCCAAGCATCCTTTCACCTTCATTTGTCAATGGGTTAAAACTCAGGCTAATCCTTTAGTTCTTTTGGAATGGGTGTTTTTACCTGTAAAACAGTCTAAAACTATTACCACTGGATTGGAAATTTTTGCTCATTTGATTATGAAGGTTTGAGGGAGAATTTTGGAAACATGGGGACATGAACCGCATGCAATTGTAGTACCACTGGCTAACTGGTATCTTGAATGGGGAATTAGACATTCTGTTTCTTTTCGGATAGCTTTGGCTGGGTATGACGACAAAGTTCACAACACTTACCCACGACTTTGGGTGTTATCTTTATTGGAACATCAGCGTCTGGAGGACAGACCCTGGAGATCTGACTGTCCGCTATCTGGGCAGACAGTGTTTACAGATGCAGGTAAAAGGTCAAAAAGGGCTGCCTGCGCTTGGCAGCAAGACAAAGGGTGAAAAAAGCATGTCATTTTTGGAGAGGCAAAAGATACATTGCAGACATTAGAATTTAAAGCTGTCAATTGGGCTTTTGAAAATTGGTATAATGAGGCCATTAACATTGTTTCTGATTTGCTTTATGTAGTTGGCTGTGTCCAACACCTTGAAAGAGCAGCACTTAAAGAGGTGAGTAATAAGCATTTGTATTCCCTTTTAAGCCGATTGCTTAAAACCCTAAATCAACGACAGCAGGAATACTTTATTATTCATATTAGAAGTCATCAAGCTCTCCCTGGTCTGTCTGAAGGTAACGCTCGAGCTGATCGGTTGGTAGCCGCTGTCTGGCCAATGCCAAGCCCTGAGAATTTTCAGCAGGCTAAAACTTCCATGCCTTTCTTCCTCAATCTGCTAAAATGTTAGTTAAACAATTTGGTGTTCCCTTTACTGATGCTCATGGTATTGTGCAATCCTGTGCTGATTGTCAGCAAGATGGCATTGGTTTAGGCACTGGTGTTAAGTCTAGGGGTACCCAACCCTTGCAATTATGGCAAATGGATGTAACTCATGCAGCAGAATTTGGTTGGAAAAAATTGGTATATTCTTGCATTGATACCTATTCTTGTGTTATATGGGCTACTCTCTTTGCAGGTGAGGCAGCACGTCATGTTGAGAAACATTTGTACAATTGTTTTGCCATGTTAGGTGTCCCCTCAGCCATTAAGACTGACAATGGTGCTGCTTACTGTTCCTTAAGATTCAAGCATTTCTGTAATTTATGGGGTATTCAACATGACACTGGTATTCCTCACAATCCTACTGGTCAGGCAATTATTGAGCGTGCTCCTCAGACATTCAAGGGCATGCTGCAGAAACAAAAAGGGGGAACTACAGGGTTATCCCCTGAGGAAAAAACAGCTAAAGGCGTCTTTGTGCTTATTTACCTTAGAAAAACAGGAGATAGGGAAGATCCACCTATTCTTGTGCATCATGCCCTCACATGTAATCCCAGTGAAGAATTGCCTGGTGGTATTAAGGTCATGTTCAAAAGCCCAGAAACAGGAATGTGGGAAGGACCGGCTACAGTAAAACTAATAGGCAGAGGTTATATGTGCTTACCTACAGATAAAGGCATTCATTGGATCCCAGCCAAGTGGGTAAAGCCCTATCTGAAACCACTGTCATCAACCCATGCTGTGTCCAGAGGCACAGGAGAATTGGTGAAAACACTGACTCCAGATAGCCCTGAATCCACTTCTTCAACACCTGACAGCTGAACACCGATCAGAATCTCTACCAAGTTTGCTGGAGTAGGCTGAGGAAGTACTAGCAACTCCACATAGGCTTAACATACACAGGTTAGATGTAAACAGGCTCCATTTACTTTCACTTCCATCACAAGTTGGAAATCAGGTAGAAGAGGCTTGCTATCTGCATGGTTGTGCATGCAAGCTGTGGCTTAAGGTTCATTATATAAAGTGTAACTCAAAAATTTGGTGACAAGGTCATCAAGAACATAATTTAGCCTTGGTTCGAGAGAAAGAGCAAAAATTTAGGCCTATTTATCGCCAGCCGGGGGCTATGTACAAAGCACAAACGTGACGGGACTGCTGTGGAACGTGCCTTGAGCTGTTTTATTTTTCAGCATCAGTCTCATGACATGGTTCTGACAATGGGAAGATGCCAGCAGCTCACATCCCAGGCAGCAGAAAAAGAACTTAATGTCACAACTTACTTTATAACTTATTTGACCAATCACACAAAGCAGAAGCATATTGACAGTAGTTCTATCCAACCGCTATAAGCACACGTACCTTTGGTTAAAACAATGCTTGCTTATTTCAAATACAATGCTTGCTTGTAAGCCTTAAAACACAATGCACAGAGCTCCATTATTAAACTTCAAACTTCCTAATATCTTGCTAGATAAACTTTTCTGCAGCTTATGAAGTTATCCTAGACAAGCGTTAATACACAGACCATTGTTCTATTTGTCCTTGCTTTTCTACTTTTTCAATAATTTTTCTGCTGACCTGTCTCATGCCTATTGCTTAGCTGTAATCACAGTTCTGCTGTCTCCGAGGCCTGCCTTTTGCAGCTTTCCCAAAACCCTTTGATTTTGTGTATTCGCACACTATTAACCTAATGTGCAATAGATGCTCTAACTACCTTAACACCATTACCCCAAGAATAGCATTAGCTAAATTCTTAGGGAATAACTGGGAGAGATATCAGAGTTTTCTCCAGGATGTATCTTTGATAGAAACACATGAGCAGAGATTGTTACTGTGGGTGCAGTTTAGACTTGCTTTCATTGCTCTAGTAAACCAACTTGTACTAGGGAGCAAAATAACAGCTACTGAATGTGGAGTGGGAATAGCAATACCGCAAATACATCGCGTTAGTGAGTGGGAGTGGGAGCAGGCCAAAGCGTTTTGGGCAAAGCGCAGGCACGATCGCTGACAACAGCATCAATGGCAATAGTCTGGCAGATATTAACAATGTTGCTGAGTGCAGTGATTAAAGAAATGCAGGAAGTATTCAGTATAGAGAAGCAAGATACCATGTGGGTTCCATGGGCTAACAGAACAGGGCAAGAATCTTTTTGCTTATCACTAGCTACCCCTTCGGATCCATTTCGTACCTGTTTCATTGGAGTTCCCTTCGACTCAATGGAAGAATTCAGAAAATGGACCAGAGCTCAAATTTATGGTAACTTAAGTAAGGCCTGGTCAAATTGGTGTTCTAATCAAAATGGAATAATCACAGAAAATTGGTGTGCAAACCAAAAAATCCCTAGAAATCCTTTAGGAGCTCAGGCATGTACAATCACTCAAAATGTAAATACTACAGGCCAGGAACACAGGTGCTGGATATTCTGGGATCATTCCCAGGAAATTCTTGTTTTTTCTTTGAGTACTTCAAGGGCAAAGAGCTGATTAGGGAAAGGCCAGGTAAACCCAGAGATAATAGCACTTGGATATCTCCTGCTTCTTTGTGGTATTACAATACCACGGCATACTGTGCCAACTGGACACGGTCTGTGCCCCTAAAAAAAAATCAGCAAGGATGTTGCCTCCTGGAGTTTTTCTCATTTGTGGAGATAGAGCTTGGCCTGCAATTCCTCAGAAAGCATTAGGAGGACCATGCTATTTTGGGAAACCGACCCTGTTTGCCTCTAGCATTCAACAGATGCTTAACATCAGGCACAAATTCCAAGGTCCAAAATGTAGTGTGCATTCATTAGGCTCAGGCTGCAAGGGTAATGTAGAATTGTGGAATAGGCCTTCGGTTATACTGGCCTCACTTTTTACACCAAGAGTAGCCTCATCACAGGCCCTTACACAATTAAAACCATTAGCTTGTTGGACAGGAAAACAAATTAACATTACATCTGCAATACTGAGTGAGCTTACCACTGATGTATGTAGCATATGCCACGCTGTGCTACAAGACAGGGCTGCTATAGATTGTTTGTTGTTAGCACAAGGACATGGAGGTGAGGATTTTGAAGGGATGTGTTGCATGAAGCTCTCTGACCACTCTGAATCTATTCACAAGAAACTGTCACTGCTTAGGGGGAAACCTGAAAAAGCTCACAGCTGTTGAGAATTCCTTTGACGAGTGGCTAAAATTCTGGGGAATACCAGGCTGGCTCAAGGACGTAGTATGCTTTGGCATTATGATACTTTGTCATCTTTTTCAATTCTGCTTATAGTGCCTTGCTTACTACGATGTGTGCAGAAACTAATTGACCGTGATTACAAACCAGTCTGGCCTGAGCAAAAACAAAGCCGGGGAAATGTCATGGATTTTTTGCAGATAGAGGAGTTTTTGCAGGACAATGGCCATATTCAGCCAATGCACAATCCAGCCTGCTTGGGATAATGGACAATGGACACGATCACAAACAAGAATGGACATCTTCAGAAATTGGGTCAGTATATCCTTGAAAAAGATACAAGAAGAAGAGTCATCTGGACTCAGCAAGTTTGTCAGTGAGCTTGGGAAAGTAAGAAAACAAGACAGTTCATGGGTGAGGCAGAAAACCACAGCCAGACGCGTGAAACATTAGATGATCCAATCAGCATCCTATTTTAGACGTGTGAACAGTTAGGTCTAACCAATCATGTATTAGCTGGAGACACGTGGACAGTAGAGAATTATTATAAATATAGTCATTTTAGGGATAATAAATTCGGCTTCACTGGATCATATTGGTTATGGTGTGATGTCCCTGAACCTGCGCATCTCGCATTTTTCCCCCCACAGAACCCCAGTGTTTCAGCAGCAGATGAGAAGAGACCCTCAACATGCCAAGGTCAGCTGGAGCAGTCAGGTGGCCCACGGGAGGCCAAACCAGCCAGACCTGTTCTGTGTTTCTTTGGTTTTATGGGGCCCAGAGGTATCAAAGGAGTGCCTTGGTTCCATGAGCTCCCACAGTCTCACAACGGACCCCAAGTTCCTTAAGATTCCGCAGTGTCACAATGGCCCCAACAATTCCATGAGGCCTTGCGGTGTTAAAAGGATCTCCGTGGTCCCACAGGCCCGACAATGTAACCTGACTCCCCTTTTCTATGAGCCCTACAGTGTCACATTGGACCTTTGGACTATGGGGATTTGTGGTGTCACAATGGTCTCCTTTGGCTCCACAGTGTCACAGTGGACCATTGATTACAGGCAGCCTCTCTGTGTCACCCTGGAGTTTTGGTTCCATGAAGCCCTGCAGTGTCACAATAGTCCCCCTTGGTTCCTTAGTGTCACAATGGACCACAGATGACAGAAGGCCTCACAATTTCACAATGGCCCCTTGTTTCCATGCAGCCCTGCAGTGTCACTAAGGCCTCTTGCTTTCATGAGGACTCACAGTGTCACAATGGTCTCCTTGGTTCCATTGTGGCCTACAGTGTCACAATGCTTTGCTTATTCCTTAGGGCCTCGTAGTGTCACAGCGGTCTCCATGATTGCATGTGTCCCCTCAGTGTCACAAGGGCTCCCTGGTTCCATGAGGCTGTGAAATGTTTTAATGGTCTTTCTATGGTTCCATGGTCCCATGACGCCTTGCAGCGTCACAATGGACCTTTAGTTCTGTGGGGTCTCACAGTGTTGCAATGGCCGCTTTGTTCCATGACACCCTAAAGTGCCATAATGGTCTCCACAGTTCCATGAAGCCCCACAGTGTCACAATGGACCCTCGGTTTGATGGAACCTCTCAGTGTCACAATGATCCCTACATTCTATGGAGTCACACACCATCAGTACAGTCCCCTTGGTTCCACGAGACCCAGCAATGTCACAGTGATCTCTATGATTTCATGAGGCCCCACAGTGTCACAATGGTCCCTTGGTGTCACAAGGTCCCACAGTGTCACAATTGTCCCTTTGGTTCCATGGACCACGTGCTGGTGCATTCTCCCCTCTCCTTCTCAGGCCGCCCTGCCAGCTGAGAAATGCTCCTTGGGCCTTGGCCTTGGCTAACAGCCCTTGGGCTGAGCTCCTCTTGAGCTCCTCACAAACACTGTCTGCCCTAGGCGCTGCTGCTGCCCAACCAGCTCCTGGTTTCTTTAGGAGCAGCCCTGAGAGCTGTTTCTGTTCCCTCCATTAGAGCCAGATAGCTGGCTTCATGCAGGGTTCGTTTGCCCCCAGGCAGGCAGGCTAGAAAGGGCCAGACTGCTCAGTCCTTGGAGTCTGTCCGAATACCCAAGTCACTCTTAGCTGCAGGCAATCTTAGCAAGCCCAAGTGATATCAGCTCTTAGTGATCTCTGCTCTTTTTCTGGTTTCATCTCTTTTGCTTGCTAAGGCGCCCTGGCTGGCTGTGGCTTCCTGGTCAAGCAGACACAAGAGAGGAGAAGGCAGCCTGGAGTTCCACAGCAATGGTTTTATTGGGAGGTCTGTGAAGCAGACCTCCCATTTATTGGGAGCCGTCCAGCAACAGCTTTTCTAGCCAGAATGGGCTAAAACAGCCCCTTATAAAGGGCTAGAAGGGATCGGAAATTGTCCAATAGCAGGGGTTAAGGAGAAGTAACCTATGGGGTCACAGAGAGATAAGCTTGGGTCTGGAAGGTGGAAGAGAGGGGCTTCTGGCCTTTTCACTATGACTTGGCATTTTCTTATCTTTAGGCCTCTGCTCTCCACAGGGCCCTCGCAGGCCCTGTGCCTGCGACAATTCCACTTTCTTTTTTTAGAAAAAAGACATTCCCTATAGTTCTTTTGAAACAGTGAACAAGGCACAAGAACATAGCTAGTACAATAACAGCTACAAGGAGAATCCACAACATTCCCTTAACCAAAGATGCAACCCATCCTGTTAATCCCCATTGACTGAAAAGTTCATTGACCCAGTCTGGGTTTTTTTCTGCTTTCTAGTCCTTCGTGAGTTCTTTCAGTTTCTGGATGCTCGCGTGGATGAATTCAGAGCAAGAAGGGAGATTGAAGCGGCACATCCCTTTGAAGTCTTCACAACCGCGTGTGTGGGCAAGCAGCAGGAAGTCAATCGCAGCTCAGTTCTGGAGTGAAGCATGTCTTGTGGGTTCTTCTTCCTTTAAGTGATTGTTCAGGGCAGCAGATGTAGTGTTAGCTTGTTTACTGAGCCGACCCCCAAGGTGATTTATTTCACCAAGAGCTTTAGCTGCAGCTACCCATGGTAAGAATAGGGAGACAGCAATCTTTTTTGGTTTGTTCCAATTGTATAATTTGGGATCACAATTTTCATCAAATTCATTGTAGGACCGTTTGTGGCATTTTAATTCACTTTCTTTTTTCCAATTATGTAACAGGGTGATATTTGGAGTGAGGGTAGAAAGTTCTCCAAGGGTACAGGGACCGCCCTGGAGTTGGGAGATGATCACAGCCCATACTCTGTCACCACAGATGAGAAACGTTCCCTTGGGTAATACTTTGGGGTGGAGAGAGGACAGAGAGATCATACGAGCCGTGTAATTACACTAATCGGAATAGTTATAGGCTTTGTTAATGGGTGATATGTCTTTTCGGTATGTGTTTTTTGTCTGGTCAATTTCTGACTAATTATTTTTCAGACATCTAAAGTAAAATTTGACACAGTATGTGGCCTTGGAGGACCCCAACAGGTCCAATTCTTGAGGTCCCTCTAGAGCACTGGGCAGCACTTTTGTCCACTAGTCCCAAGTATCTACCAGGTTGGGTCTCCTACCTGTGGTGTGGAGGAGCTCTGAGTTATAGACAGGCCAATCATCTGCTACAAAGGGAATTCCTACTAGGCATGTGGAAAGTGGGTTATCAATGCTTCCCATGGATAGGCACATGTTATCCTGTTTTAATGTCTTTGCTAAGGTTACCCAAACATTATGGCTAGGCTGTGGGCCAATCCAGCTGAAGGCATGTGGTATGGTGAAGAACATCCAGGCAGCAGTGAGGATAGGACCAACAGAGATATTTTCCATCTTTGGACAGGAATAGGGCTCCTGATAGGGAATATAAGCACAATTTGTTATCTTTATGGTGGGAGGAGAGGGTTTACTCCCTTGTTCTTTTCTCTGTTCCTTCCCCTCCTCCCCCTTTTTCTTTTTATTTTTAATTTTCTAAGCTGAGGGAGAGGGATAAGGGCTCAAACCATGACATAGGGTTAAGGGGTTTTGAAAAATAGTTAGGAAAAGGGAATAAAAGGGTTTTTTGAGGTAGAAAAGGGGTAACAACATAGAATTCAGAGAACACTCTTGTGTTCAGCTATCTATGGTTTGATGCAGCAGAACGTTATTCAGCTTTCTATTCTGTTATCTGTCACGTGATGGGGCGGTCTGTTCTTCTGTTTGTGGGTATTTGGCTGTGTCTTTGTCTCCAGGCAGAACTGGTTTGGTTTTGAGGAGGTCTTGTGTTTGACTCAGGAGAATTTTTGTCACCATTTGTAGTGTTTGCTCTGCCTAGGTATGGTTTTATGTTTTTTCCTGGGTACCATCTTGGACCAGAGGGTAGTAGTATGCACACGTATCCTCTGCCCCAGGCAATCAACTGGAAAGGCCCAGAAATTCAGTGTGTTTCAGGGTCCTTCACAGGCACAGGTCGTTTCTCAGTGAGCTTTGCTTGGGTGGTATTTGCAAAGTGGTGAAATATTGGTGGGTCAGGCTCGGATGCTGTACAGTTCAGGAAGTTGATGACATAGAGAGCCTTGCAAAGTCTTAGCACTGGAGATTTGATACTCATGTCTAAGTTCTGTTGGTTGAGGACCCTTTTGAGGGTTTGATGTGTCCTTTCCACGATGGATTGTCCTATGGGGTTTACAGGTATGCCTGTCTTGCGTGCTATTCCCCGTTCACTGAAGAACTCCTTTAACTTACAGGAGGTATAGGCAGGTCCATTATCTGTTTTGATCCCTTTTGGTACTCCTAGGGTGGCAAAGGCGAGGAGGAAGTGTTTTATTGTGTGCGGTGTAGTTTCTCCTGGATGTGATGCTGCAAATACTGCTCCTGAAAACATGTTGACCGATACATGCACATATTTTGACCTTCCAAAAGGTGTGTAGTTGGTCACATCTGTCTGCCACAGCTGGCAGCTGTTCAGACCTCGAGGACTGACTCCCGTCCCCATAGATGGTATCTGATAGCTTTGACAGTTCGGACATGTAGCGACAATAGCTTTTGCTTGATCTTTTGAAAGTTTGAACATTCTGATAAGGGCAGATCTATTTTGATGAAAAAATGCGTGTGACAGCTTTGCCTGGGCAAAGATGTAAGGAACATTAGCAGTTTCTACTGCCATGGCTAATGCATCCACTTTCCTCTTCCCATCTGCAATGCATTGAGGATTTTTTGCAGATAGAGGAGTTTTTGCAGGACAATGGCCATATTCAGCCAATGCACAATCCAGCCTGCTTGGGATAATGGACAATGGACACGATCACAAACAAGAATGGACATCTTCAGAAATTGGGTTGGTATATCCTTGAAAAAGATACAAGAAGAAGAGTCATCTGGACTCAGCAAGTTTGTCAGTGCGCTTGGGAAAGTAAGAAAACAAGACAGTTCATGGGTGAGGCAGAAAACCACAGCCAGACGTGTGAAAAATTAGATGATCCAATCAGCATCCTATTTTAGACACGTGAACAGTTAGGTCTAACCAATCATGTATTAGCTAGAGACGCGTGGACAGTAGAGAATTATTATAAATATAGACATTTTAGGGATAATAAATTCGGCTTCACTGGATCAAATGGGTTATGGTGTGATGTCCCTGAACCTCCGCATCCTGCACTGTTTTCCCCCCACATTTCTGGTGGAGACCGTGGGCAACCCTGAGAGGCACTCGAGGATGGCAATTTGGCTGCTGTGCAGAGGGTCGGAGACAGCCCTCAAGGAGCAGAGAAGCCGGTCGAAAGTATCCTCACTGCTCTGGTGAGAGGGAAAGGTTTCTGGAGCCCCAGTCATAGATGTCCTGAATCTCGCCCTGATTAAGGTGAGCGGCCGGGGAGGAGATTGTGTCTGAACATGAAAGGGAAAGTGTTCAGAAACTCCTCCAACATATCCTCTCTAAGAGAGAAGATAAGTATGATGCTTCCGATTTGAAGGGACGATTACACTGGGCTTGGGAACATAGTCTAGTAGCAGGAGCACAGGGTGCTTTTGAGATTTTGACATGGGAAGATGTGGGGCGAAAGTTGTGGGACTTCATTGCATCCAGAGGGAATGAGGCAAAAGAGGGGTCTAAGTATGTTACTTTGTGGAAAATCATCATGGAATTTTTACAGGCCTTAAAGGCAGAGAGGAAAGCTGCTGCTGCAGCTTGTGCTGCCCTTGCCTCTGAGTCAGAGAAGCCACAGGCGTTCCCAGGAACTTCAGTTCAGCCACTGTTTTCTACAACCTTAGATATTCCCCTGCGCAGCCCACAACCCCTCAGCTAAGAATCCATCATTACACCAACTGCTCCTCCAGCTCCTAGTGAGAATGAGGAAGCTGCTGCCTCTTTGGTAGAGTTAGTCTGCAGACCAAAGGACACTTGAAATCGGAGTGAAAAAACCTCTTCCGTCTTGTTAGTCTGCAGAACAAAAGACAGTTGTACTCAGAGTGAGAAAACTGCTGATAACAGTAACTTAGAGACTAAACATGCTGTAAAGGATAAGGAAAGAGATGTTGTTATGAATAATACTTCCATTGAAGAGAATTTACGATCTTTAGTGGATAATTTGCAAAAATTGGTAATTCAACCAAAGGATTTGGTTGTCCCCAAGAGAGACTATTCTTTTAATAAAATGGATCTACCAATGATTGTGGGTTTGGGCAGACAATCAGGAAAGCACTTACCACCCTCTCATTTTGCCAGCATCTGAGCCGCTTAAATGAAATCCTCCCTCTCATGCCGTAAAGAATGTGGAATTGGAATTGGAATGGGACCCTGAAATAGAAGCAGCGCAGAAACGCAAGTGGCAGGGGGTTATTACAGAAGCAATTGTAGAAGGGACTTTTCCCACAAATGATATACAGGCTTTTCCTGTAGTAACTAATGCTGCAGGTAGAGTTTGGGAACCTTTTGAGTGGAAGATTTTAGAGAGGGTAAGAAATGCAATCTCACAATTTGGTTTAAAATCCCAGCTAGCAACAGTCACTGCTGCAGTATATTTTTACCTCTAACACATTTATTCCAGCTGATGTGTATACCCTAATAAGGCTTTTAATGTCGCCCCACTAGCAGGTAATGTTCCATAAAAGCTGGCAGGAAAATTGTGCCCAGGAAGCAGCAAAACCTCAGGTGCAGGGTGTTCCTCTGAATGGTTTAAGAGCACAACCGTTGCTTGGCAAAAGGCCCTGGGCTACTGCCACTGCCCAGGCTAGGAGCATTGATGAAGTTTTACAGATGAGCCAAAAATTAGCCCATCATGCTATCCCTGCACTTCCAGATGGGTTACACACTTGTACACAAATTCGACAAGGAGGGAATGAGGACTTGGATAAATTTGTGGACAGATTGCATGAAGCTATTTACGCTCATCCTGATTTTGATTCAGACACAAATATGCAATTGTTTAATATGCTGGCTTTTGACAATGCTAACGATAAAACTCGGCAGATTTTGGGTACGCTAAAGAAGGGAGCTGATGTTACAGAAATGCTGGAACTGATGGCTAGGACTGCAGAAAGGCAAAAAGAAGTCTATGTAGCAGCTGCAGTAAAGGATGTGGTAAAACCACTGCTTTCTATACTGCAAAAGAAAGCAGAGGGAAAGAGCATTAAGTGCTTTGGATGTGGTAAAATCGGACATGTTAGGAGTCAGTGTCGCTTTGCAACTATGAAAACATTTTGTTCTATCTGCCAAAAAGACAGCCACAATACTAAAGAATGTCAGTTCCAGGCAAATGGCCTTGGCAATGTGCCCTCTCCGCACGTGCAGAAAGAAGTACGGAGAGCTGCCTGGAGAGCTCAGCCTCCCATGGTGCAGGAGGAGAAGGACTTCACTCTCTTAGATCGTCACCTTCTAGAAGTCCAGGACTGGATGTGGTAACCACAGTAGATGTCACCATGACGGACTCTGCTGTACAACTGAGAGACACTATTGCAAAAGGACCCTTTGGGGATGGGCTTAGTGCTTTTCTGTTAGGGAGATCATCTGCCAGTAAAAAGGGATTGGATATAATCCCTGGGGTTATTGATGCAGATTATCAAGGGATTGTTAAAATTATGATTAGAAGATTTTTCCCTCCTGTATCCATTCCCAAAGGTTCACAAATTGCTCAGCTTGTTCCTTTTAAGTCTTATGTTCCCCGTACAGGCAGCAAGGAGTGGGGAACAGGAAGCTTTGGTTCCACAGGTAACCCAGATGTATGATGGGCCATGGATATCACAAGAGGTAAACCAGACAAACAGGTAACCCTGACACATCCTAATGGTGATTCTGTTACTAAGAAACTCATCATTGACCCTGGAGCAGATGTAACCATCATTGCAAACACAATACAGCCAAAAGATTGGGCATTGGTCAATCTTACTTTAGGCTTTGCAGGTATTGGAGGGACTCAGGCAACTTAAATGAGCAGAGATGTAATTACCTTTACTTTCCCAGATGGAGTGAATGCATCTACGAGGCCTTATGTCATGCAAACTCCTGGTACTTTACTAGGTTTGCTTGGCAGGGATCTGTTAAGACAGTTAAAAATTACCACTGTTACCGAGTCTTTTTAGCAGCGGCCACTGGGGGGCAGCCAATCCTCAAAATTACCCGGACCATTGGTGGTGTGGATTGATCAGTGTGGATTGATCAGTGGCTGCTGCCAAAGGAAAAGCTGCCCACAGTTCAACAATTAGTGCAAGAAGAGCTTGAGGAAGGGCACATAAAACCACCCACTAGCCCTTAGAAGTACACTCCGATTTTTGCCATCCCGAAAAAGAGTGGTAAATGGAGGTTGCTACATGACTTACGTGCTCTTAATACAGTAATGCTAAGTATGGGTGCCTTGCAACATGGCCTTCCATCTCCTACTATGATACCTGAATCATGGAATCTATTGATCATTGATCTCAAAGATTGTTTGTTCACCATTCCCTTATATCCAGAAGACACAGATAATTTTGCTTTTTCTGTTCCATCTATCAATAAGGCAGAATCCTACAAAAGGGATGAATGGATTTCTTTGCCCCAAGGCATGTGAGACTCCCCTATGAATTGCCAAATTTATGTCACTTGGGCATTAGAACCTGTTTGGCAGCAATTCCCTGAATATATCATCTATCACTACATGGATGATATATTAGTGGCTGGAAAACAATTGGACTCTGTAACTATTCTAAAAACCATGACAGTTTAGAAGACGGGGGGTTAAAAACTGCTCCTGATAAGGTGCAGCATTCGGCTTCTTGGAATTATCTTGGGTGGCAGACTGATCAGTCTGTAGTGAAACCACAGAAACTCACCATTACCACTAAAATTAAAACTGTACATAATGTTCAGAAGTTAGTTGGAGATATTCAATGGATTAGAACCATTTGTGGGATAACTAATGCAGAATGGAACCATTTACTAGGTAACCTAGTACCAGTTACTAGGTACTTCATCTCGGGCAGATGAATGCCAGACCCTGGATAAGAGACAACAGCGGGTCTTGGCTCACATTGCCACAAAGGTTGCTACATCACATGCACATTGTCTGATTGAGGATGTCCCAGTTCAATTGATCGTCATAAATCAGGGCAAGGAGGATGACTACTTTGCCAAGCATCCTTTCACCTTCATTTGTCAATGGGTTAAAACTCGGGCTAATCCTTTAGTTCTTTTGGAATGGGTGTTTTTACCTGTAAAACAGTCTAAAACTATTACCACTGGATTGGAAATTTTTGCTCATTTGATTATGAAGGTTTGAGGGAGAATTTTGGAAATATGAGGACATGAACCGCATGCAATTGTAGTACCACTGGCTAACTGGTATCTTGAATGGGGAATTAGACATTCTGTTTCTTTTCGGATAGCTTTGGCTGGGTATGACGACAAAGTTCACAACACTTACCCACGACTTTGGGTGTTATCTTTATTGGAACATCAGCGTCTGGAGGACAGACCCTGGAGATCTGACTGTCCGCTATCTGGGCAGACAGTGTTTACAGATGCAGGTAAAAGGTCAAAAAGGGCTGCCTGCACTTGGCAGCAAGACAAAGGGTGAAAAAAGCATGTCATTTTTGGAGAGGCAAAAGATACATTGCAGACATTAGAATTTAAAGCTGTCAATTGGGCTTTTGAAAATTGGTATAATGAGGCCATTAACATTGTTTCTGATTTGCTTTATGTAGTTGGCTGTGTCCAACACCTTGAAAGAGCAGCACTTAAAGAGGTGAGTAATAAGCATTTGTATTCCCTTTTAAGCCGATTGCTTAAAACCCTAAATCAACAACGGCCGGAATACTTTATTACTCATATTAGAAGTCATCAAGCTCTCCCTGGTCTGTCTGAAGGTAACGCTCGAGCTGATCGGTTGGTAGCCACTGTCTGGCCAATGCCAAGCCCTGAGAATTTTCAGCAGGCTAAAACTTCCATGCCTTTCTTCCTCAATCTGCTAAAATGTTAGTTAAACAATTTGGTGTTCCCTTTACTGATGCTCATGGTATTGTGCAATCCTGTGCTGATTGTCAGCAAGATGGCATTGGTTTAGGTACTGGTGTTAAGTCTAGGGGTACCCAACCCTTGCAATTATGGCAAATGGATGTAACTCATGCAGCAGAATTTGGTTGGAAAAAATTGGTATATTCTTGCATTGATACCTATTCTTGTGTTATATGGGCTACTCTCTTTGCAGGTGAGGCAGCACGTCATGTTGAGAAACATTTGTACAATTGTTTTGCCATGTTAGGTGTCCCCTCAGCCATTAAGACTGACAATGGTGCTGCTTACTGTTCCTTAAGATTCAAGCATTTCTGTAATTTATGGGGTATTCAACATGACACTGGTATTCCTCACAATCCTACTGGTCAGGCAATTATTGAGCGTGCTCATCAGACATTCAAGGGCATGCTGCAGAAACAAAAAGGGGGAACTACAGGGTTATCCCCTGAGGAAAAAACAGCTAAAGCTGTCTTTGTGCTTAATTACCTTAGAAAAACAGGAGATAGGGAAGATCCACCTATTCTTGTGCATCATGCCCTCACATGTAATCCCAGTGAAGAATTGCCTGGTGGTATTAAGGTCATGTTCAAAAGCCCAGAAACAGGGATGTGGGAAGGACCGGCCACAGTAAAACTAATAGGCACAGGTTATATGTGCTTACCTACAGATAAAGGCATTCATTGGATCCCAGCCAAGTGGGTAAAGCCCTATCTGAAACCACTGTCATCAACCCATGCTGTGTCCAGAGGCACAGGAGAATTGGTGAAAACACTGACTCCAGATAGCCCTGAATCCACTTCTTCAACACCTGACAGCTGAACACCAATCAGAATCTCTACCAAGTTTGCTGGAGTAGGCTGAGGAAGTACTAGCAACTCCACATAGGCTTAACATACACAGGTTAGATGTAAACAGGCTCCATTTACTTTCACTTCCATCACAAGTTGGAAATCAGAAGGAAGAGGCTTGCTATCTGCATGGTTGTGCATGCAAGCTGTGGCTTAAGGTTCATTATATAAAGTGTAACTTAAAAATTTGGTGACAAGATCATCAAGAACATAATTTAGCCTTGGTTCGAGAGAAAGAGCAAAAATTTAGGCCTGTTTATCGCCAGCCAGGGGCTATGTACAAAGCACAAACGTGACGGGACTGCTGTGGAACGTGCCTTGAGCTGTTTTACTTTTCAGCATCAGTCTCATGACATGGTTCTGACAATGGGAAGATGCCAGCAGCTCACATCCCAGGCAGCAGAAAAAGAACTTAATGTCACAACTTACTTTATAACTTATTTGACCAATCACACAAAGCAGAAGCATATTGACAGTAGTTCTATCCAACCGCTATAAGCACACGTACCTTTGGTTAAAACAATGCTGGCTTATTTCGAATACAATGCTTGCTTGTAAGCCTTAAAACACAATGCCCAGAGCTCCATTATTAAACTTCAAACTTCCTAATATCTTGCTAGATAAACTTTTCTGCAGCTTATGAAGTTATCCTAGACAAGCGTTAATACACAGACCATTGTTCTATTTGTCCTTGCTTTTCTACTTTTTCAATAATTTTTCTGCTGACCTATCTCATGGCTCCTGCTTAGCTGTAATCACAGTTCTGCTGTCTCCGAGGCCTGCCTTTTGCAGCTTTCCCAAAACCCTTTGATTTTGTGTATTCGCACACTATTAACCTAATGTGCAATAGATGCTCTAACTACCTTAACACCATTACCCCAAGAATAGCATTAGCTAAATTCTTAGGGAATAACTGGGAGAGATATCAGAGTTTTCTCCAGGATGTATCTTTGATAGAAACACATGAGCAGAGATTGTTACTGTGGGTGCAGTTTAGACTTGCTTTCATTGCTCTAGTAAACCAACTTGTACTAGGGAGCAAAATAACAGCTACTGAATGTGGAGTGGGAATAGCAATACCGCAAATACATCGCGTTAGTGAGTGGGAGTGGGAGCAGGCCAAAGCGTTTTGGGCAAAGCGCAGGCACGATCGCTGACAACAGCATCAATGGCAATAGTCTGGCAGATATTAACAATGTTGCTGAGTGCAGTGATTAAAGAAATGCAGGAAGTATTCAGTATAGAGAAGCAAGATACCATGTGGGTTCCATGGGCTAACAGAACAGGGCAAGAATCTTTTTGCTTATCACTAGCTACCCCTTCGGATCCATTTCATACCTGTTTCATTGGAGTTCCCTTCGACTCAATGGAAGAATTCAGAAAATGGACCAGAGCTCAAATTTATGGTAACTTAAGTAAGGCCTGGTCAAATTGGTGTTCTAATCAAAATGGAATAATCACAGAAAATTGGTGTGCAAACCAAAAAATCCCTAGAAATCCTTTAGGAGCTCAGGCATGTACAATCACTCAAAATGTAAATACTACAGGCCAGGAACACAGGTGCTGGATATTCTGGGATCATTCCCAGGAAATTCTTGTTTTTTCTTTGAGTACTTCAAGGGCAAAGAGCCGATTAGGGAAAGGCCAGGTAAACCCAGAGATGATAGCACTTGGATATCTCCTGCTTCTTTGTGGTATTACAATACCACGGCATACTGTGCCAACTGGACACGGTCTGTGCCCCTAAAAAAAAAATCAGCAAGGATGTTGCCTCCTGGAGTTTTTCTCATTTGTGGAGATAGAGCTTGGCCTGCAATTCCTCAGAAAGCATTAGGAGGACCATGCTATTTTGGGAAACCGACCCTGTTTGCCTCTAGCATTCAACAGATGCTTAACATCAGGCACAAATTCCAAGGTCCAAAATGTAGTGTGCATTCATTAGGCTCAGGCTGTAAGGGTAATGTAGAATTGTGGAATAGGCCTTCGGTTATACTGGCCTCACTTTTTACATCAAGAGTAGCCTCATCACAGGCCCTTACACAATTAAAACCATTAACTTGTAGGACAGGAAAACAAATTAACATTACATCTGCAATACTGAGTGAGCTTACCACTGATGTATGTAGCATATGCCACGCTGTGCTACAAGACAGGGCTGCTATAGATTGTTTGTTGTTAGCACAAGGACATGGAGGTGAGGATTTTGAAGGGATGTGTTGCATGAAGCTCTCTGACCACTCTGAATCTATTCACAAGAAACTGTCACTGCTTAGGGGGAAACCTGAAAAAGCTCACAGCTGATGAGAATTCCTTTGACGAGTGGCTAAAATCCTGGGGAATACCAGGCTGGCTCAAGGACGTAGTATGCTTTGGCATTATGATACTTTGTCATCTTTTTTAATTCTGCTTATAGTGCCTTGCTTACTACGATGTGTGCAGAAACTAATTGACCGTGATTACAAACCAGTCTGGCCTGCGCAAAAACAAAGCCGGGGAAATGTCATGGATTTTTTGCAGATAGAGGAGTTTTTGCAGGACAATGGCCATATTCAGCCAATGCACAATCCAGCCTGCTTGGGATAATGGACAATGGACACGATCACAAACAAGAATGGACATCTTCAGAAATTGGGTCGGTATATCCTTGAAAAAGATACAAGAAGAAGAGTCGTCTGGACTCAGCAAGTTTGTCAGTGAGCTTGGGAAAGTAAGAAAACAAGACAGTTCATGGGTGAGGCAGAAAACCACAGCCAGACGTGTGAAAACTTAGATGATCCAATCAGCATCCTATTTTAGACGCGTGAACAGTTAGGTCTAACCAATCATGTATTAGCTAGAGACGCGTGGACAGTAGAGAATTGTTATAAATATAGTCATTTTAGGGATAATAAATTCGGCTTCACTGGATCATATTGGTTATGGTGTGATGTCCCTGAACCTCCGCATCCCACATTTTTCCCGCCACAGAGCCCCAGTGTTTCAGCAGCAGATGAGAAGAGACCCTCAACATGCCAAGGTCAGCTGGAGCAGTCAGGTGGCCCACGGGAGGCCAAACCAGCCAGACCTGTTCTGTGTTTCCTTGGTTTTATGGGCCCTGTGTTATCAAAGGAGTGCCTTGGTTCCATGGGCTCCCACAGTCTCACAACGGACCCCAGGTTCCTTAAGATTCTGCAGTGTCACAATGGCCCCAACAATTCCATGAGGCCTTGCGGTGTTACAAGGATCTCTGTGGTCCCACAGGTCCCACAATGTAACCTGACTCCTCTTTTCTATGAGCCCTACAGTGTCACATTGGACCTTTGGACCATGGGGATTTGTGGTGTCACAATGGTCTCCTTTGGCTCCACAGTGTCACAGTGGACCATTGATTACAGGCAGCCTCTCTGTGTCACCCTGGAGTTTTGGTTCCATGAAGACCTGCAGTGTCACAATAGTCCCCCTTGGTTCCTTAGTGTCACAATGGACCACAGATGACAGAAGGCCTCACAATTTCACAATGGCCCCTTGTTTCCATGCAGCCCTGCAGTGTCACAAAGGCCTCTTGCTTTCATGAGGACTCACAGTGTCACAATGGTCTCCTTGGTTCCATTGTGGCCTACAGTGTCAAAATGCTTTGCTTATTCCTTGGGGCCTTGTAGTGCCACAGCAGTCTCCATGATTGCATGTGTCCCCTAAGTGTCACAACAGTCCCCTGGTTCCATGAGGCTGTGAAGTGTCTTTATGGTATTTCTATGGTTCCAAGTCTCCATAAGGCCTTGCAATGTCACAATGGACCTTTAGTTCTGTGGGGTCTCACTGTGTCACAATGGCCCCTTGGTTCCATGACACCCTAAAGTGCCATAATGGTCTCCACAGTTCCATGAAGCCCCACAGTGTCACAATGGACCCTCGGTTTGATGGAGCCTTTCAGTGTCACAATGATCCCTACATTCTATGGAGTCACACACCATCAGTACAGTCCCCTTGGTTCCACAAGACCCAGCAATGTCACAGTGATCTCCATGATTCCATGAGTCTCCGCAGAAGACCCACAGTGACGCAATGTCCCTTTAGTTCCATGGGCCCTGTGCTGGTGCATTCTCCCCTCCTCTTCTCAGGCCATCCTGCCAGCTGAGAAATGCTCCTTGGGCCTTGGCCTTGGCCTTGGCCGACAGCCCCTGGGCTCAGCTCCTCTGCAGCTCATTGTCTGCCCTAGGCGCTGCTGCTGCCCAACCAGCTCCTGGTTTCTTTAGGAGCAGCCCTGGGTGCTGATTCTGTTCCCTCCGTGGCACAACATCCCTGTTCTCACACTGCCAAAGAAAGCTGCTGATGCCAAGTGTGGCCAGGATGAACCATTGCTGTGACTGAAGCCCTTCTCTTGGGGCCCTACAAACAGCGCTCCAAAAGGAGCCCCTTGGAGCTCTCCTGGGCCAGCCACCTCCCTCTGAGTGGGGCCTCTCCCAGCCGGGAACTCTCCTATTTGCTGCACTAGGGGGATCCCCAAACAACGACAGAGGCTGGGCTGATCCCCCCCACTCCTCCAGCCTCAGCCCTTTGTCCGCTGGGGAGATGCCAAATCATCCTCAGGGGGCATTTCCCTGCCCTCAGGGGAATTTCTAACAGGTGCCTTGCACTGACTCTTGGTGTCTGTGTGCACACAGGAGTGCCTGTGCTCAGGGAAATGTGTCAGAAATGCTGTTCTCTGAGGGGTTTGAGTGCCTTGGATAGTTGAGCCAGTCAGGCCTGTAAGTAAGGGTGAGTCACAAGTTGTAAGCTAAGTTAAATGCTGCAAAGAATTGTTCTTTTTCTAAGCTGTGAAGTTTAATATAAGCTAAGTCGAATATTGTGAAGTGTTCTTCCACTGTGAAATCATTAAGTCCTTGGTTATAAGTAAGGTTAAATACTGTTAAGTGCTGTTCTTTTGCTAAATGCTGAAGTCTAAGGTATCAGTCAAGTCCTGTTAAGTTTGAGCACAGTTTACCTTTTGGGGCCATATTCCTTTTATCTGTGCCCTCACTGTCCTTTCAGAACACACACAGGCACACAAACACAGATAGTTCTTGGTTCATTTCTGGCTTCATTGCCTGGATTTTTTTGGGTTTTGTGGTTGCTTTGTCCTTGGTGTGCCTGAAGTGTCCAGTCAGGAGCAGAGTGACTCTTGCCAAGGAACTCTATGGTGCTGTTGCTTAATATTAAATCTTTTTTATGCAGATCCCTTGCTGGAGATTTTTTAAGCGCTCTCAGCCCCTCATTCGTAACAGGGTGAAGGAACCCTGGCCCAGGCTCTGACCCTTGGGGGACACGGGGACATTGCTGGGGGATCCCTGTCCCCATGTCCCACCCCCTATGGCCTTGGCCCCCTGTCAGGCTCTGGGATCAATCTTGTGGAACATCCTCTGGGGGTGGCTGCGGCGCTGGGGGCGGGGAGACCCGGGGGGACAGGAGACCCTGCTGACCATAAGCAGCGTAGGACTGCTCTGGGGGGAACTGTGATGGGGGCCAGGGCAGAGTCACCTCCCCAATGACCTCACACAGCCCCTCTAATGTCACACAGCCCCTGTGATGTCACACAGCCTCCTGCGATGTCACGGCCCACACTGGGATGTCACAAAGTCCTCTCGTGATATCACACAGTGCCCT
This sequence comes from Haemorhous mexicanus, assembly GCF_027477595.1. Lineage (NCBI taxonomy): Eukaryota > Metazoa > Chordata > Aves > Passeriformes > Fringillidae > Haemorhous > Haemorhous mexicanus. The sequence goes on from NC_082356.1 coordinate 15,498,013, forward strand.
GTCATGTCACACAGCCACCTTCGATGTCACACAGCCTCCTGTGATTTCACAGCCCACTCTGGGAGGCCACAAATCCCCCCTGTGTTGTCACAGAGCCAATGCTGGGATATAGCAGGCGCAGGGCCGGCTACGGCTCCGTGGAGGGATGTTTAGAGATAGGTATTTGCTGAGTCATAGGAATTGAACCAGGAGTCCTCACTCTGGTCCTCCAGGCCTGCTTATCTCTCTGTGACCCCATAGGCTAGTTTCCCTAACCCTTACAATTGGTCAATTTTCAATCCTCCCTAACCCTATAAAAGAGGCTGTCTTGGCCCATTTCTTTGGAAGAGCAGCTTCAAGACCCTTCCTGAGACCCTCAGAATAAACCATCGTGGAACTCTTGGCTGCCTTCTCCTCTCTCTTTTCGTCTGCCTTCCAGAAGCCCCAGCCAGCCACAGCCCCTACGAGCAAGCTAAGAGCTGAAATCATAAAAGAGCTGATTTTCACTAAGAGCTGACAATCACTAAGCTTGCTAGGGGCCACGGCTGAGCTGCAGTTTGGCCTAGGGCACCCCAGCCTCCAGAGAGCTGAGGTATCCGGCCTTGAGACTGCTTGCCTGGGGCACTTTCCCTACGAGGGACCAGCTATCCGGCTAAGAAGCTAGCCCCTGTGGTTTCGTTTTATTTTACACTGGGCTATCACTCTGTGATGTCATTCAGCTGCACTGTGATGTATGCAGAGGACACTTTGTGATGTCACAAAGTCACCCCGTGATGTCACTGTCTGTTCTGTGATGTCACAGCCTGTTCTGTGATTTTACTCAGACACGCAGTGATGCCACAACCCACTCTCTGATGTCACAGAGCCACCCTCCATGATGGTAGAGTCTGCAGTATGTCCTCAAACTCTATGATGTCATAACCACCTCTGTGATGTCACAACCCCCTCAGTGATGTCACACAACCCTCTCTGTTATGTCATACTGCCACTCTGGAATGTCACTGCACACACTTTGATCTCCCAGCCTGCTCTCTGAAGTCATACAGCCATGCCATGATGTCACAGCTTGCTCTGTGATGTCACAGAGATCCCTCTATGATGCTCTTGCTGCTCAATGACCTCACACAATAAACTCTGTGATGTCATAGCCCAATCTGTGACCTCACACAACAAACTCTGGTCTGTCACACAGACCCTTGCTGACATCACAGCTGCTCTGTGCCTCTATGACACAGCCACAGAGGTGCCGCTGTGACACAGCCCCCTCTGGGACATCCCACAGCCCCTGGCAGTGCTGAGCCCCTGTGAGCTCTGTCTGTGCCCTGCTGGTGTCCCTGAGGTGCCCTGGTCGTGCCCCAGCCCTGCTGGGCTGTGCACAGGAGCTGCTCCTGGGCAGAGCTGTCTCTCTGCAGCACTGCCCTTGCCAGGAGCTGCCTCTGGGCCAGAAGCCTGGCCCAGCTCAGCAGCACAGACACAGCACAAGGACTTGAATGACCCTCTGGGGCTTTTTATGCTGTTTGCATCTGACTCATCAGTCCCTCAGAGTGTGCTCAAAACCTTCTCAAAAACTAAAAGTCAGATTAAAACACAGAAGTTTTTTTAAAGGGTTCATGGGTCCGATTGAAGGACAGCACTGAGAAAGTGTCCCCAGGTTGCAGGTAGGGCGGAACACTGGTGGCAATGACGAGAGGTGGGGACATCTGTTGGAGAAGATGAAACAGGAAAGCCTTATAAATATGACTGTCTGGCAAAAGATTCTGAGAATGTAGAAACTATAAGCGAGATTGAAATGAAAGCAAGCTTTGAGATACCTTCATTACTGAACAACTGGAAAACAATGGCGTGGCCAGCTGAAGGTAATCCCCTTTTGATGAAACAATACCCTCTGATTGCAGACAGGTGCAAGGGTCAGAGCAGACCCTGCTAGTTTAGCAGAAGGGGCCCAAAGAGTAGTTTTTAGGGTTTAAAATGTAACAGAGTATGGTAATTATTCTTATAGGCTGTATGTAAATATTAGAATATTTGTATCTTGTATTAGATTGGTTAGTGAGGATTAGAATATTCAACACAGAAGATTTATTGTATTATAATGGGAACCTCGCTCTCTCATCCTCTTTACTCCTCCTCACTCTCTCATCCTCTTTACCATGATCCTGCCTTCTCTCTCTTTACTACTCTCTTTACTTCTCTCAGGCCTGCTCCGAGCTGCAGCTGGCAGCTCCAAGCAGGGCCCCTGCTCCCACGCCCGTTGCAATGAACCGCAAGTTCCACGACCTGGCTTCAGGCATCTCTTGTATCCATCCGTCCTGACCGTCCTATCCCCCGTCACTCCTACAGACAACGAAGAGAAGGGTGTCTCTGATGCTGAGCAAACCTACACCTCTGTCCCTGCAGGCTGTCGTCATCCCCCTCTGTCCCATCTGGCTGGCCCCTTCCTCTGCTGACAGCTCTGCCTCCTGCCTGCCTCCGCCTGGCCACACAAAGCCTTGGGCTGCTCCAGGCTTCTGCTGGGGAGCATCTTGCACCACAGCCCTGCCCTGGGAGGGAAATTCCTTTCTGCTGGTGCCCAGTCTGGGCCTCCCCAGCTGCCCTTGCTGCCATTATTTCCTTCTCATGCCTATATCCTTTATGAAGAAAAGCTCCAGCGTCTCTGAAACCACCCTTCAGCCCCTCCCAGGCTACTCCTGTGCTGTCCTCAGTCTCTACCCTACTGAGCCCAGAGCCCACAGTCTCTACCTGCTGGTTATGTCATGAGGCCTCCAAATCCCATCTTGGGGAATTCTTGGGTACTCTCCAAGGTCTGTGTAACTGAAAAAATAGTGACCTGAGGTATTTTCACCCCAATCTTACAGTGGCAGAAGAAGGGTCAATATCTCTAAAGTGAACTAGGCTGGATTTACATTTGTTAGAAGGAGGAAATATTTTACAATGATGAGAGTAGAACAAAACTGCAACTGTTTTTCCACAGAAGTGGATGCCCCATCCCAGGAATATTCCAAGAGCAGGAGCTTTGTGCAACCTGACATAGCGAAACCCCATCCCCTTCCAAGGGTGGAATTCCTTTTGTGCAGGTTCTCTGCTGTGCTGGGTGACCTCACAAGGCTTCTGGCCAGAATGTCTGCTGAGGGCAGCCAGCCTGCTGCAGTGGCAGTGACCTCACAGCCATCACCATGGCAGCCCTGTTCCCTGGGCCTCGTTCTCCCTTTTCCTCTGCCCCTGCCTTGTCTCTCCTGGCATGAAGGGTTTTGCCATTAATATCTTGTCCTCAAGGTGCTGGGGCCAATTTCTTCCCAGTCAGGCTCCTGGAGCACAAGTGGCTTTTCAGAGCCCAGGCAGAAAGGAGCCCTGAAGCAGCAGCTCTGCAGTGGCCACCGGGCTGGGTTGCCAAGGGAGGCTTCTGGCCATGCCCTGCAAGCAGCTGCTGCTGCCAAGGTGCCTTTGGTGCCTCAGGCTCTGCCTGGCACAGCCCCAAGCACCGCACTCTGCACTTGTGCCCGAGGCCTTCCCTGTGTTGGGGCTGGCCTGGGGCTTTTCCTGCAGCAGGACCTGCCCTGCTCATGGCACAGGAAAGGCAGTTCCTGCTGGAGCTGGGGGCTCTGCCTGCAATGGGCTACAACAACTCCAGCAAGGCCCTGGTGACTTCAAAATTGCTTCCTAGAGCAGAATATTCTAAATGTTAGAGCTCCTATGCTGTGGAGGAAAGAACTCTGAGCAAGATCTTTCTGTCTAATCATAATCAGAATCAATCAGAGCTGTATTTCTAGAAATCTGTCTGGTATTCCATCATTAATCCTGAAGGACAAGTTGCATTAAAGTTCATTTCCACCTGTCCAATCTTTTACACGTTTGACAAAGTCAGGGGCAGGGATTGGATCCAGCCACTCCCAGTCTCTTGTCTACTAGAATGAATTTTAGAAGTCTAGGGGTTCTGCAGGTTACTGGGGTTCTGGGTGGCTGCTGGGTGTCATTTCTTCACCTCATGACTCAGCAGGAGTTTCTGCAGTGAAGAAACAAAAGCTTTTGCCTGAAGCTCCCACTCTGCTCATGACAGGAACCCCTGGGAGTGTCTGGGACATTCCAGCTCTTTGGCAGCCTGGAGTCTCCTGGCATGTCACCATGGAGCTCCTGTGAGTGCCTGTGACAGATCAGTGCCTTTGCAGCCCAAGATCCCTGGGATGTCACCATGGAATGGCTGTGACTGCATCTGACCACAGGGCTCTTTACCATCCCCAGATGCCCTGGGAAGTCTCCATGGAGCCCCCGTCTCTGTGTATGACATTCCAGCTCTTGAACAGCCTGGAGATTCTTGGAATGTCCCCATGGAACTCCTCTGAGTGCCTGTGGCAACTTGGTTCCTTAGAAGGCAGCCATCACCAGGCTCCACTGCAATGGTCAGTTTCCATGGCAACCATCACCAGCCTCTCCGTTGTTATGGTCAGTCCCCTGGCAGCTTCATGGAGACCCCATGGCAGGGGTGGTTGCCATGGACACCAGCTCAGGCTTGGAGCCCGAGTCCATTGCCATGGCAGCCATTTGCAGTGCCATTCCCAGGGTAATGGGATCCCACAGACCTGGCTGAGTTGGGAGCCATCAGGATCCTCGAGTCCAACTGCTGGCCCTGCACAGGACACCCCAACAATCCCAGCCTGGGCCTGGCAGCACTGTCCAAATGCTGCTGGAGCTCAAAAAGCCCTCCAGCTGGGACCCTTCCCTGGGGAGCCTGGGCAGTTCCCGAGCAACGTCCGGGGGAAAAACCTTTTTTCTGAGATCCAACCTAAGGCTGCCCCGACTCAGCTGCAGCCGTTCCCTCCAGTCCTGTCTCTGGGCACCAGAGGGAAGAGGTTCCCACAGCCCCTGCCAGGGGCTCACTCCAAAGGCTATTGCCATGGCCACCAGGGCTGGGACCAGCTGGGATGCTCGGTCTCCATGGGCTGGGGTTTAGGAATGGGATTCCCCAATTTCCTGTTCCCACTAAAACCGAGCTGTTGCTCGCTGCCCTCTTGACTCCCATGGAAAGCACAAAAGACAAAGATACTGGGCTGAGATAAGAACAATTTACTGGGAACAGCAACCAGATAGGGAACAAACAGGAACAGCAATAACACTGATAACAGAAGGGATAAAAAAACTATTTGCTGGGAAAACTGCAACACCACAGACTGTCTCTTCCCAGCCACATCCTCCCTCCTGCCTGGAAAGGACAGCCTTCTCCTCTGGGGAGAGAGAGAGTCCCTTTCCTGCACCTGGCAATGACCTGGGGTGGAACTGAATGTAATGACACAGCCATGGCCAGACCATCATATTTTGGACCCACATCATGTCATTGACGAGGGCAGGAAAAGGGACATGTGTCTTCCCAGCATGGATGACAAAGAACATGGGTCACCAGGATTCTTCCCAATGTGGCTCTTCCAATGGGGAATGAAACTGGAGCAGTGCACAAAGCTCTTCCTGCAGTCAGGGCATTTGCAGGGCTTCCCTTACTGGTGCCTCCGTTGGTGTTCGGTCAAATGAGAGCTCCGGGTGAAGCTCTTTCCACATGTGCAGCACTCGTAGGGCCTCTCCCCAGTGTGGATGCGCCGGTGGGTGACGAGGTGGGAGTTTTGCTTGAAGCCTTTCCCGCAGTCGGGGCAGCGGAAGGGCCTCTCCTCAGTGTGAATCCGCTCATGCAGGAGGAGATGGGAGCTGGTCTGAAACCTCTTCCCACACTCAAAACACTCGTAGGGCCTCTCCCTGGCATGGATGCGTTGGTGGATGACAAGGTGTGAGTTTTGCTTAAAGCCCTTCCCACAGTCGGGGCAGCGGAAGGGCCTCTCCTCTGTGTGAATCCGCTGGTGCAGGATGAGATGGGAGCTGATCCGAAACCTCTTCTGACACTCAGGACACTCATAGGGCCGTTCTCCGGTGTGGATCCTCTGGTGGACACTGAGGTCAGAGCTGCAGCTAAAGCCCTTCCCACACTCCCCACACTTGTAGGGCCATTCCCCAGAGTGGATCATCTGGTGGCGCATCAGGTGATTTCTCCGGCTGAAGCTCTTCCCACACTCCAAGCACTTGCAGGGCTTCTCCCCATCGTGAAGCTGCTCATGGTCCACCACCTCTGAGCACTGGCTGATGCTCTGTCTCTGTCCACCTTCCTGGCATGGGGTGGGTCTTTGCTCCTCAGAGCATCCTGGGCTGGGTTTGGAGCCCCTCCTCCTGCGGGACCTCTGGGGCTTTTCCTCCCCAATGGATTCCTGCACAGTAGAGCTGCTCAGAATGGCCTCTTCCATGAGGTTCTGTGTTGGGGATTTGTCCTCTCTGGTCTCCACCCTCAGCTTCTTTTCTGGAGGAGGAAGGACAAGGACACGATGGGATTTGCCTCTGTGCCACAGGGAAGGGGAAGGACATCCCCCCAATGCATCCCCATCAGGACGGCGTTGGCAGAGGGGTTGTCCAGCAGCTGGGGGCCATGCTGGGTTGGGAGATGGAGCAGGGGAGAGGGGGAAAGGGGCACAGACTTCCTCCTCACTGGCCTTGGTGTCCTGGAGCATTGTCTTGGTTTGAAACAACAGGTGTCTGCTAAGGAAGGCAAGAGCCTCCCTTGAAATGGAAAATGCAAACCTTTCCCCTCCAAATTATTATAATTTTGAACTTAAGGGTGTCCCAGGCAAAAAATACGGAATAGGAAGAACAGGTATTGACTAGAAAAAATGTTAAAAATAAAAATGCAGTTGTACAAAACAACCTCACTCACCACGTCAGAATATGTTGTGCCACCCTGTGGGTCAGGGTGCTGGTAGCAGTCCTATTCAATGGTGGCTTCAGAGCTCCTGCAGTGACAGATGTGGTTCTGTTGGGATCCTCTAGAAGGGTGGAGTTTTCCTCTGAAGGTCCAGTGGTGGTGGTGTTTGGCCTCGTGTTTCTCTGGGAAGTCTGTGGAGAAGAAATCTGCTTCTTTGAGAATCTAGTTGGAAAAAGCTGGCTGTGGTGTGCCAAGACTGAGCTTATATCCAGGTAGGATAGCTTGGCTCCTCCCCCTGGATGGAGCATCTCACAATGGGATGATGGAATTTTTATCAGTCATGCCCTGACATTCAATGGGCCATTAAGAGAAGATCTTTCCCAGAGGGAGGATTGGTTGTAGAAGAGATAAAGAACACTGCTCAATTAACAGATGATACCTGCCCCACTTCTAACAGATGGGAATTGATGACACACCCCCAGCTACATCCCACAACCAGGAATCTTTGTCTTCTTCACAGCCTTCTCCTCGATGCCACCAACAATTGGGAATGGAAAATCCTGGTTTGAGGAGAACAAGGGCTGAGTACACGGAGATTGAAGGTCCCTCTGCCCAAGTCCATCTCTAGAAGTCACCAGCCATCTGGGCTCCATAAAACCTCCCAAACACCAAGATTCAGCCCTGAAAATACCTCCCAGGCGTTCCCTGTCTCTGGTCTCTGCCCTCTGGTCTTCAAGAGTTGCCCTCTGTCCCAGCTGCTGCGGGTCACGCTTGTATTGGGGGTTCCCTTGTGAGAGTCTGGCTGAAATATCCTTCAATTTGCCTCACAGCTGTCATTGAGAGACCACTGAGAAGACCCCCCCTGTCTAAAATCTTTGGATTTGTAGGAGAAAGTTACACCAAGGCTCTGAGGCCTGAGTGCATTGCTAAGTTATTGTTTTCACAGGTGTGTTTTCTGCATGCTATACTGAGCCCAATGAGAAGAAGGGGGCACTGTGCCCTTTTTTTGCAACAGTAGCCTCGGAAGCTGTCCCACGTCTTGGCCTGTCTGGACTTCTCCTGAGTTTTGGCTGGTCCCCCACAGAAGACCCCTCTTGCTTGGTGGCAACCACCGTGACAGACAAACTGAGATGACAGAAGCCTCTCCACCTGAGAAAAAACCTGAGACATGAAATCCCCATGTGAAAAGGCCTCCCTGGCACTCCCCAAAGACTGAGACTGAAGACCCCAGCCCGGGGGAGCTGCATGGGGGTAGGCGAGCTGACCAAAGCAAGATGGATGTTGCAGGTGCGGGCATTGGACCACGAAAACAATGGCCCTTGCCCACTGAGATATGGACTGTGTGTACCCTTTTCCAAATACCATTCTTTTTACAATAGATTCAGTTTCTAAATAATCCCCCTTCCCCCCATTGACAAGTGAATAATTGGAGCCAAGATGGACTGCATCTCTGAGATCTCCCCAGTGTAACAGGCAGATCCTCGACTGGACTGGACCCAACGACTTCGTCTCTACGTTTGGTAGCTATATTCTCCTCTTTCTCTCTCTCTCTCTTTCTCTATCTTTTTCTCTCTCTTAATCCCTCTAGCGCATTTTGCTGTGGTCATTCAATAAAGGTGCATTTGTTTTGATCATAATTGCAAACCCCCTTGTACCGTGTTGGTTTTTGCACCCTGAGATCCCTTACGAACCATCACGAAACCCATCTGTAGGGGTGGATCGTGACACCCCTTTCTACTTGGTCCCTGCCCTCCCCAGGCTACTGCCAGTCCCAAGAATCGAAAAGTTCCCCCTTTTCCATTTCCCCATTAAGGGATGCTGGGGGGGTTTTGGGATCCTAGGGTACCTTCTCTCCTTATTATCTGCTTTGGGGTGCAGGAGATCCAAGGAGTCCCCCCTGCCCCTCTCCAGGCTCTTGCCCCCTCTCTGAGTCCCCACTTTGGGCTCCTGGGAACACAGAGCTCTGCTCCTCCAGGCTGCCTCTGCTGGCAGCCACCACCTGGATCCCCCAGTGTTTTCCACTCAGCTTTGGAGTTCTATATTTTCCAAACATCCCCCCAAAAGCAATCCAACCCAGGCACCCCCCAGGATACCTGGGCCAAGCTCCCCCTACCCGGTCACCTGCAGGATGGGGGCTTGATGATCCCATGGGTGGGGGCTGCAAATTCAGGAAGTGCTTGACCTTGTGGTTCTTTCTGCTTTCTCTGATCCTTGTTGGTCTCTCTTCTTCCTCTTCGGCCCGCTCCTCCTCTTCCATCCCTTCTCCACATCCTCCCTAAGCCCACCTCCTTCTCCTATTTTCATCCCTTCTGGCTTTCCTTCTTCTTTCCTCCTCCTCCTCCCCCAGGAGCAGTGACACCCTCCGTGCCCTGTTCCAAAGCCCTCGCAGCCCGCGGGAGGACTGGGGATGGAGCTGGGACAGGTTGGAGCAGGGCTCTCGTCTGTTCCCACCCGCTGGGGGCAGGGGGAACCCGACCTGGGGAAAAGGAGAGGCAAACTGGGGAAACTGGGGGCTGCACATCCAAACTGGGGCTTGCTGGGGACCCTGGCTGGGGACTTCCAGCCCTTGGGGCTCTATTCAGGACATCCAGGAGGGGCAAATTCCGGGAGGGCTGGGTGATCCCAGGAGTGGCATCACCGGGAGGGATTGGGCTGTACTGGGATCCTACTGGGATCATATGGGCAGTGACTGGGATTGTACTGACATCATACTGGGATCATCCTGGGAGCAGCTGGACCCAGGCCAGGGGAGACTGTGATCACAATGAGGTTAATCAGATCATACTGGGATCATACCAAGATCAGAGTGGGATCATCCTGGGACTGAGTAGGAGCCTGTGGAGTGCAATTGAGACCTTGTTGGAGGCAAATGGGATATACTGGATGCAAGTGGGATCATGCTCCGTGTGACCAGGAGTAGCTGTGAGCAACTGGGATCATGCCAGGAGCAAGTGGGAGAAACTGGGAGTGACTGGGTACACGCTGGGGGTCATTGGAAGCAACTGGGCTTCTACTGGGATGAAATGGAATCATGCTGGAAGTGACTGGGAATATGCTGGAAGGAACTGGGATACACTGGGAAAGACTGGGAGAGACTGGAACAAAAGTCAGGGTGAAAGGGAGCGAGTGGAACCATGTGGGGCACAACTGGTTCATACTGGCAGCAACTGGGACCACACTAGTATAGCATATGGTAGAGATAATTCATGCTATATATGTGTATAAAATACTGTAACATCCAAGTTATGGCTTTGACCACCCTGGCGGGAGCAGAGTCTTATTTCTATTTAATTAGTTCCTGGACAACGTTAAGATAATATCAAGTCTATTAACGTATGAATGAAACCTTCCCGGGCCATGGTTGCTGACTTCCCTGAAATGTCTAAGGCACTCACGAGGACCTGCACCTGGGAAGATTGGTCGGCGCCACTCTGCTACATGTGAATGCAGGCTCTTCCAAAGAATTCAGACAACCATCCAGACATCTGGACTGACTTTTGTATATTTCTGCACATGTATAGCCCCAGCTCTAGATGTGAAGGGACACAAAGGAACATTCGGTCATTTCTGCCTCAGGCAGAATAAACTGTATATAAGCTAGCTGCATGAAGCAGTCGGGGTGAACCACTGGGGAGACGCTGACACTTTGTCGGTCGGATCTCAGTTCACCCAGCGACGACACCTGGGGTTGACACTGCCTTAGATGTGGTGGTTTTTCAAAATTCTATTTTTGTTAACAATCTAATAAATCCTTGTTAAAATTTATTATAAATTTGGCTGCCGATTTGATCATTTACAACACTAGGATCATCTCTGGATCATACTGGGAGTGACTGGATTAACACTGGCAGTGTCTGAGAGTGACTGGGAACACACCATGCACATCATCCCTAGACTGAGGGTGACTGGGAGCAACTGGGCCCACTCTGGGAGCACGCTGGGAGCAAACGGCATCATAGTGGCACTGACTGGCTTGATGTAGCTGAAGGCAACTGGGACCATACTGGGAGTGATTGAAAGTAACTGGGATTATGCTGGGACCATACTGGGAGTGCAGGCATGTGACAAGGATCATACTGATACATAAAATTTCAGTAGTCAATGCAAATTTTATTTCTATACCTTTTATTTGAAGAAGGCGAACAAGCAGTGCTGGATGGCGTGGGAGTCACTGCTCACTCACAGCACACACCACTTACAAATTCAGTAAAGTATATAGACTGTTTTTAAGCCTACAAAGCATTTTCCAATGTGCTTGGTTAGTACAAATTAGTAAATATCAATTAGCTGGAATCAGCAATTTCATAATCTTTCCAGGTGCTTGTTGCTTTCCTGTCCTTCTTGTGCTCGTCTGGAGGGAGGCCCCTTTACTGGCATCTGCTACATGATTTTGTTAAGCTTTATATTATACAGAAGCATTTAGTCGCATTGCAGTCCCCATAGCTTTACCACAACTTCCTCTATTTTATTCTAAGCATCAGTCATCTTGCTATCTCATCTCTTTGCTTTACCATCCTTCCCCTATTTCCAAGCTTTATTGGGCTATAGAAAGTTTCAAAACCCTTCTTTGTGTCTATCCCAAGGAATGCATCCATTTTCGACTCAGCAGATACAAGCATTAGCTGATTCCATTGCTGATTGACACAAATCACAAAAACATTTTTCACAATATTGTGCACCACATTGCTGATGGGGGAATCTACTTCCCTTTCCTGTAGGGCATGTAGAATGTGCTGCTGGCTTACAGTGGCAAAAGCCTTGGCGATGTCCACAAATACAACACCCAGGGGTTTCTGTTCTCCTTTTGCTGACCGAATTATGGTTTACAGGAGTTTCAGGTTTTCAGAGCATCCCATCGCTCTTATGCTCTTGCCCCTCAACCCTCTTTGCCTCGGGTTGAGGGGCAAGCCTTGGTCAGTTTGGCTGTTAAAATCCTGGAGAACAGTCTTAGCAAGATGGAACTGATCGGGATGGTTCTCCAGTTGTTAATGTCCTTTAGGCACTCTGGTTTGGTCGACTAAGGAATCAAAACAGTCCTGCAATCCCTCAGCATGTCCGGGATTTTTCCTGATGGGAACCATAAGCTGAAGATCTCCCTGCTCCGGGAGTACTCTGGATCCATCTTCTTAATGTCTCTTAAAGTTATCCCGGACTGGGAGCTGAGTTTTTGCTCATCTCCTGCATATTTTTCTCCATTCCTTTTGCTGTAATTAAGTCTCTGAAAACACTATGGTCGACTTTCTCATTAATTTGGAAGTTCCCAAGGTTATCAGATATTCCAGGTGTTTCCCATCTGGCTTTAAAAACTGAATAAAGTTCACTGAGAGGGATTTCACAGGACAAATACTCTATGTCATTCAGGATCATTTTAGCAAGCTTTCCCCTATCTAGATGGAACAGGTCCTGGAAGTGAAAATAATGACTTTTCTTCTTAACTGCTCTTCTTTTCCTCCACTTTTTAAAAGGTCTTGTTGATCCTTTTTCCTAGGTCCCCATTTTTCTTTTATCTCTCCTTGCTGTTCTTACCTGGCTGATTGATTCAAGGCATCAGAAGCATTCATGTGCTGATTGATTGTTGATTGCATCTCCTGGCCATCTAGGAAGTGCTTGAATGCCCAAGGGAAGGTGTTGATTGTCCCAGCTGATAGCCATTCCCTGAGGGTTCTGAGATAATGGGCCTGCAGCTGCCCCTCCCTCTGGCAGTTGCTGTTTCCCAGCTGTTTGTTATCCTTATCAGGGTGGTGACTCATCTTGGCATCTGTTTTCCTTCCAGCAGCTGGTCTGCCAGGCATCTGACTCCTCCCAAGATCTTTGTCCAAGTCCGTTCTCAGGCCCACAGCTGCTCTCCTGGTTTCATGACTCATCCCAGGTTCCTCATCTGCATCCTCAGCTGGTTTCTTGGGCAGCAATCTCCTTTTGTCCCTGATTTGTTTATCTGTCTTGCTTCTGATCTGTGTCCTGCAATGAGTTGATTGATGCTTTTGTTCCACTCAAACTGAGCCTCCAATCTTATCAGTAGTTCTTCCTCCTTTTTAGTCCAGCATCTTTTGTGGGGTCATCAGTTGGAAGTCTCTTTTGGGTGGGAAAAAGCAACCCTTTCCTGATTTCTAACTAATGCATCTGCCAGTCTTTTGTGTTGTTCCAAACCAATTTTCATCTTGAAGTCCCTGCTGCATTCCTCATATATCCATTCCCTGCCTGGAGCCATTTCTCTCTTTCCCTGCATTTAGGAAAGTGACAAACAATATCATGATCATTACACTTTTTTTTTCCACATTAAGCACACTGAAAACAAGCCTTCCTTTACCCCTGGGCTACCCTCAGATATTCAATCAAGCCCAACACACAGTTCACCTAGGTACCACAGCAATTCCATCGTTCTCCACTCTGTGACTCCACAGATGCGGCCGCCCCAGTGTCCCCCTCTCTATGACACAATGGCAATGGCATCCCCAGGGTTCTCCTCTCTGTGACATGACATCGGTGACAATCCTGATCTTCCACTCTTTGTGAGATCACAGTTGTGGCAGCCCTAAATCCCTTCTCTGTGACACCACAATAGTGGAAGCCACAACGTTCTCCTCTCTATGACACCAAAGCAGTTACAGCCCCAGTGTTCCTGTCTCTGTGAGAACACAGCTGTGACACCCCTATTCCCCCTCTCTGTGACGCCACAGAGGTGGCACCCCAAACATTCCCCTCTGTGTGACACCAACACACTGGCAGACAAGAGAATCCCCTCTTTATGAGAAAACAGTGGTGGCTACCCAATGTTCAAATCTCTCTGAAACCACATTGGTGGCACAGCCAACATTCCCCTGTCTATGAAGACACAGTAGTAGCAGCCCCAACATTCCCCTCTCTGTGACACTGCAGCTGTGGCAACCCCAACATTCCCCTGTCTGTGACACCACAGTAGTGGCAGCCCCAGTGTTCCCCTCTCTGTGACACCAAAGCTGTGGCAACGCCAATGTTGTAAATGATCAGATCGGTAGCCAAATGGATAAAAAAAATTCATAAAAATTTATTAGATCGACAACAAAAATAGAATTATGAAAAAAAAAAACCCCACAGCTAAGACAGCGTCAACCCCGGGTCTCGGCGCTGGGTGAACCCTGGAATCAGCATCTCCGTGGTGGTTCACCCCGATTGCTTCCCGCAGCTGGCATATATACCATTTATTCTGCCTGAGGCAGAAATGACAACAGACTACTGTATGTCCCTTCATATGTATAACTGGGACTATACAGATTCAAACATATACAAAAGTCCAGAAATCCAAATGGCTCATCTAAGCTTTCCGGGGTAACTTTCTTCAACATGTAACAGGGATGTCACCGATTTCGATGCAATCTGTCCAGGTGCAGTCTCTGGTGAGTGCCTGGCATTCCTGGGAAATTGGTGCTGATTGCCCAGGAAGGTCGCATTCACAAGTTAACAGACTCGATGCTATCTGAACGATGTCCGGGAAATATTTGCATAGACTTGGCTCCTGGCCAGAGCAGCGGGCAACCTGATTTTATCTGGATGATGTCCGGGCAACCTGATTTTATCTGGATGATGTCCGAGAATGTTTTGAATAAAAAAATACTCTGCCTTTGGCTTATGATGGTCAGAAGCAGATGTCGGATCTTTATAATATTTTATACTCCCATATAGCATGAATTATCTATATTATATACTACGCCCTTCCATGGTGCCCCGGCTGTGGGAGCTGTTCTTTAATCCCTTCAGGGCCAAGCAGCTGCAGGGCAGAGCTGGCCCAGGGCTTGGGCTGGGCTCTGGCAGCTCTGGCAGGGAAGGAGCCTGGGGCCACAGGAGCAGCTTGGGCTGGCACAGCTCCAGCAGCAGAGTGGTGGGCAGGGAGGGAGGGAGGCAGTGCTGAGGGAAGCCCTGCTGCAGGGCAGATGGAATAGGCAGAGCAGGAGATCTTTCTCCTTTTTAATGTCTTTATTAAGCGATCAGCTCAGGATGGGGGGAGGGTTTGACAGGTCCACAGTTCCCTGCCACTGCTCCCAGCAGTGGCTCGGAAAAGGCGGAATGTGCAGCTCTGTCCCCTAGGGGGTACAGCCAGGAGTCCTGTCCTCACGAGGGCAATGGGGGTATACCCCGGATTCGGTTTAGTTTGCCGGTTCAGGAGTCGTGGACCTGACTGACTTTTCTTGTAACCGGGGCGAGGGGCGACCGAGGTTTTCAGCGTCTCTGCCGGCTTCAGACCTCGCCTCTGCTGTCCAAACACCACCTTGACCTCTCAATTCTGCTTTGGCTCGTCTCTTTTGGGGTATTTTCCGGGATTTGGTGGGGGTCCCGTCCCATTGCAGTCTGGGTTTTGAGATAAATTTGCATGTCTCCTGAGATTCCCCCTCCCTTCCCACCATCCTGGGGGGTTGTTATCCTCTTGGCAGCAGGCAAGGGTGGTACTGAAAAAAAGAATTCTCCACAATAGAGGGTTAATGACGATACTCAACAGGTGATTACAACATTTAACCAACAAAAGAACTCTTGGGCAGCGATCAGTTCCCAGTTTAACTTTAAACTCTGCAACCCTTTTCTTAAAAAAAGGGGTAACTCTTTTTTTACTCATAACAGCAGATGTGGCACCTGCCAGGCCTGCCCTGCAGGGCAGACACTGCCCTCAGCAGCACAGCTCTTGTGTCCCCTCCAAGCCAGCACAGCCCTCAGCCCGGGGGCTTGGGGCCCCGAGTCCCTCCTTGGCCAGCAGAACAGCTCCAGAGATGAAGAGCATCTCTCCGGCCATGTGCCCATTCCCTGCTGACCAGAGCCTGAGGGCCACTGTCCTGCCCTGCTGCTGCCTGGCAGGGGCTGGGCAGGGCTGGGCAGGGAAAGGCTTTTCTTCAGGCCTGGCTGTCTCTCCTTGCCTTGCCCAGGTGCTCCTTGCATTGCTGAGGGTCTCTGGAATGGCAGTTCCAGCAGCAGGGTCAGGCCCAGCCCTTGGGCTCCTCCTGTGCAGGCTGAGCACAGCAATGGGGTGTCCCAGCTCCCTGCGCTCAGGGAGCTCTGGGCAGGGCAGGCTGGGAGGCTGGCAATGAGCCAACTCTCTTCAAGCAGTGCCATGGACAGGACCCTTGGTGTGTCCTCAGGATGCCATCCAAGCTGTGAGCTGCCTCCAGGTGACACTGGGGGACAGGAGTGTCCTTGGCCAATGTGCAGCTGAGACTCTGAGAAAAGCTGAGCCAGTTTGCTCTGCTCTCAGCTGTGTTGTTAGCGTTCAGGAACACATAATCACGGAAAATGATTATATGCAGGTGCTTTTATAGAAGAGCTCTGGGTGTCAGGAGTACAAACCCAAATCTGACTCCGACATGGGTTCGGGATGAACATGTTTTTATATTCTACCATTATATAACTTTCATGTTAATTATTAAACTTATATTGTTCTATTGTATGCATAGATTTCAGCCAAGCATAACCTCCTTAGATTAGGAACATACAGTTTCTCATGGTTCTTCTTATGATTATACAATAATTAATTTTAATTACTAAACAATCATCACATCTAACAATTATATAATTTATCATACTACTTACGCAGGTGAAATGCAAAGCTTAACATTTCAGAGTTTTATCTTAACATTTTTCCAGGGCCCCACTATCAGTGTCAGGCTGATTTTCAGGGGAACAAAGGGATTGCCCTCGATCTCAGAAAGGGCAGCTGGGGACAGATGGAGTGAGACAGATGGGACAGAGCACCTCCCCTCACCCTCCCCTGAGTTACAGCCAATGCTCTTGCTTTGCACAGATCTCTCTGATCTCCTTGGGCACAGCAGTGTAGTATATGATGTAGATAATTCATGCTTTGGAAATTGTATGAAAATTATAAAGATCCAACCATGCATCAGACCCCCATGGCCAGAAGCAGGGCTTTTCATTTCCAAAAGATTTCCCGGACTCGCCCAGATAAAATCATGACCATTAATGAGTGAATGAGTCTTTCCTGGGTGATCAGCGACCATTTCCCAAGAATGTCCAGAGCATTCACCGAACAACACCTGGGAGAGATTACATCGAAAAGCAGCGATGTCCTGGCTACAGCTGAAAGGAAGACAATTCCAAGGAGCCCAGACAGCCATCCAAGCCTATGGACTGACTTTTGTACGGGACTGCATCTGTACAGTTCCCGTTATACATATGTAGGAACTTACAGAAATCTTAGGTCATTTCTGCTCCAGGCAGAATAAACTGTATATAAGCTGGCTACCTGGAGCAGTTGGTGTGACACTCTGGGGAGAGTGACACTACATCGGCTCGACCTAAGTTCACCCAGCGTCAAAGTCCGGGGTTGACGCTGTCTTGGCTGTGGCCGTTTTATAATATTCTATTTTTTTTGGTTGTCGATCTAATAAATTTATAAAATTCTTTTTTATAAATTTGGCTGCCGATTTGATCATTTATAACAAATTTGTGACGGCCCAACGTGATCTGATATTGGGGTTCAGGAACCCCTTTTCCTGCCCGGGGGGTGCCCCGCTGGTTTTAGCGGCCTGGACCGGAATTGGATTTTGGAACCAACCAGATAAAAAAAAAAAAAAAAAAAACCCCACAAACCGGAGCCGCGGGCAATGATTGGAGCCGCGTGCTAACAGAGCCACAGCCAAGGGAGATAAGGGCCCATTCTCGACTCAGAAAGATCTAGAGAGATGGAAGAAGCCAGTCAAGGGGGAAGCAAGAGGTTCTGGTTCGAAACACATGACACCTGGGGCTTGGGAAGACTCAGGGGGAAACCGGTCATGTTTGGGATCGGAAGGGGATAAGCGAGCCTGGAAAGGTCCAGAAACTTACACGCCTTCTGAAACCAGAGAAACAGGTGAGAAAGTCTACCTACAAGTCGACAGGGTGGTCAACTGTCCGACTTGGTCAGGCTGGAGACTTTTCGTGAGCCGGGAAACCCGACATTGGAGAAAGGATTGGGACTCGAGACGAAAGTCCCAGGAAGACAACAAAAGGTAAGGAAATTCGTAACCTTCTTTGAGAAAATGGGGTTGGGAAAAAGCAAGGGACACAAGAAAACTCAGGAGAAAATCCCTCAAGTCCCCGGGAGAGTGTTACCAGAAATACCCCAAGACAGCCCTCTGGGGTGGATGCTGGAACACTGGGATGAGAATCCACAAAGGTGAAGAAAATCCAAGGAAAAAATGATTCATTTTAGTATGGAGAAATGGGGAGGGAGGGAAATCGGACAGTACGTGGTTTGGCCAATATTCGGCACATTTGAAAGTTGGACCTGTGAGTCTTTGACCACGTGAACGGTCGCAGTCCGCAGGACCCGGAGGAAATCGAGTATGCAGACACGTGGAGGCATGCTCGCCTGAGTCTGTACCCAGTGAGAGCCTCCTGGCGTGCGGCGAAAGCAGGGAGGAAGTGAGAACCATTGGAAAATATTCCACCACCTTACCTTGTGGCTCCACAGCAGCCAGGTCCCGTGCTGGCACAAGTGGCGCCAGGAATGCCTCCTGAAGTGGAGGTGCCGCAAGTCCAGGCGATTGCATCACCACCACCACCAGAACAAGTGGCAGCATCCGCTCCCCCACATGGCCACGCAGCTGCAGAGCAGCCGCAGCCACAAGTATCCCCGAAGGTCGAGGAGAAGGGGGCGGGTGTCCCCAGAGACGACTCTCCCCCAGCACGCCGAACTAGGAGGAGAACGAGGAGGTCGACCGCGGGGGAAAGTGGGGATGAGGAGGAAAAACTTGGTATCTCTATCCCTTACGGGAGGTACCGACGGCCCCAGGGGTGATTGGATATGTCCACACCCCGATTGACATCAGTGATGTAAGGGCGTTCAAAAAGGAGATGGGAAAGCTGATAGATGACCCATTCAGAGTAGCAGAGAGGTTGGATGAATTTTTGGGAACAAGCATTTACACTTACGAGCATCTCCAAGCGATCCTCAGGTTGTTATTTATTAACGAGGAGAGAGACATGATCCGGTCAGCTGCGATCAGGGATTGGGAAAAGGGGAACCCAAACGAGGGGTCCAGGGAGGAGCGGTGGCCGAACCAAAAGCCGTCTTGGGAAGCCCAGACAGAAAAGGGGTGAGATAAATCTGAGAAATATGGTGATTCAAGGTATCAGGAAGGCGGTACCGAAGGGGCAGAACATGAGCAAAGTGCTCAGGGAATGCCAAGGGAAGGATGAAACAATCACGGAGTGGTTGGAGAGACTCCGGAAGGGTTTGAGGATGTATTCAGGGGAGGACCCTGATTCCCTGGTGGGGATGGTGTTGTTGAAAACTCAATTTGTGGCAAAATCTTGGGAAGATATTTGGAAGAAGTTAGAGAAAACAGATGGTTGGCAGGAACAAGAGTTGCAGGAATTGTTGCGTGAAGCTCAGAAAGTTTCCATGGGCCGGGATGAGGAAAGGCAGAAAATACAGGCTAAAGTCCTGGTGGCAGCGGTGAGAAAGGCTCAGAAACAGGAACAGGAAAAAGATGCGGTGAAAAAGGCATCGACAAAGAAGACAGGTCCATCTCAGGCTCAGGACAAAGATTCCGGGGAGCAAAAGCATGAGTTTGAATGTTACTACTGCAAACAAAAGGAGCATATTGAATGAAATTGCCCCAAGAGAGCCAAGGATCAGGCAATGTTCCAGGAAGATTAGAGGTGTCAGGGGCTTTTCAATTTGGGTCCCAGAACATCTAGGGAGCCCTTGATAAAATTAAAAGTGGGACCCTACAAAGAAGAATTACAGTTTATGGTGGATTCAGGAGCAGAGTGGACGACGGTGTTGGGGAAGATGAAAGAGGAAAGCCTTACAAATATGATTGCCTGGCAAAAGATTTTGAGAATATAGAAACTATAAGCGAGATTGAAATGAAAGCAAGCTTTGACATCCCTTAGTTACTGAACAACAGGAAAACAATGCTGTGGCCGGCTGAAGGTAATCCCCTTTTGATGAAACAATACCCTCTGCAAGCAGGCAGGTCCAAGGGTCAGAGCAGACCCTGCCAGCTTGGCAGAAGGGGTCTGAAGAGTAGTTTTTAGGGTTTAAAATGTAGCACAATATGGTAATGTAGTGATTCTTATAGGCTGTATGTAAATGCTATAGGATTTGTATGTTGTACTAGATTGGTTAGTGAGAATCAGAATATTCAACACAGAAGATGATATATTGTATTGTAATGGGAACTTCGCTGTCTTATGCTCTTGCTTTTGCTCTTGTTCTCTTGCTCTTGCTTTTACTCTTGCGCCCTTACTCTTACTCTTGCTCTCACTTTTCTGTGCTCTTAGCTCTTGCCTTTTACGTTATTACCCTCTCATTTTCTCTCTTCTCTCAGGCCTGCTCCGAGCTGCAGCTGGCAGCTCCCAGCAGGGCCCTGTACCCACGCCCTTCGCAATAAACTGCAAGTTCCACGACTTGGCTTCAGAGATCTCTCGTCTCCGTCTGTCCCCATCGTGCTAACCCCCAGTCCGCCTACACGACGGTGTTAAAAATACTGAAGGGATGCTCTTTAAGCGATGATTCCATGGTGGTGACAGCAGCAAAAGGGGACCCTTTTGAGGTCCCAATCATAAAAAACATTGAAATAAGCACGGGAAACAGAAGACACATTGGTAACATTTTAGTAGCTAAAGGTGCAGATTTTAACTTGTTGGGGCGGGACATGATGGTTGCTTTGGGGGTTGGGCTAGCGATGGAGAAAACTCAGCTCAAAGTGAGACTTTACAGCCTCACTGCCCCTGATGAGGAGAAAATAGACCCGAGGGTGTGGTAAGTCCTGGGAGAAGCTGGGAGGTTGGACATAGAACCGATTTGGGTGGAAATTGAAAGACCCGAAGACCCTGTGAGGGTCAAACAATACCCCCTCTCCATGGAAGGGAGGAGGGGTTTGAAACCAGTGATTGATGAATTAATAAAGAAGGGAACATTAGAACCTTGCATGTCAAGACACAATACCCCAATTTTGGCAGTGAGAAAACCGGACGGCAGCTTTAGGCTTGTGCAAGATTTACGGGCTCTGAATCAGAGAACTAAGACTCTGTTTCCCACTGTCGAATCCTTACACTTTGTTAAACAATCTCTCCCCTGAAGATACGTGGTACAGTGTGATTGATTTAAAGGATGCTTTCTGGACGTGTCCTCTGGATGAGGGCAGTCACAATTATTTCACATTCCAATGGGAAGATCCCGAGACGAATAGGAAGCAGCAGCTCAGGTGGACTTCGTTGCCTCAGGGCTTCGTGGATTCTCCAAATTTATTTGGACAGGCACTTGAGCAGGTTTTGAGTGAGTTTGTACCCACTGGAAGGAACAAAGCTTCTACAATACGTAGATGACTTGCTGGTTGTAGGGAAAGGGGAGGAGGAGGTAAGGACAAACACAACTGGGCTTTTGAATTTTTTGGGGGGAAAAGGGATTGAAAGTTTCAAAATCGAAATTGCAGTTCACAGAACCGGAGGTCAGATATCTGGGACATTGGTTAACAAAGGGAAAAAAGAAATTGGATCCAGAGAGGGTGTCAGGAATTATTGCCTTACCACCCCCGCAAACAAAAAAGGGAGGTCCGGCAGCTTTTGGGATTGTTGAGGTATTGTTGGCAGTGGATTGAAAGTTATAGTGACAAGGAGAAGTTTCTCTGTGGGAAGCTCACCACAGACAGGATCAAATGGACACAAAAGGATGAAGAAGAGTTTAAGGGGGTCAAGGAGGCGCACATGGCAGCGCCAGCGTTGAGCCTCCCTGATGTCAGGAAACCTTTTCAGTTGTTTGTGTGTGCTAGCAACCTCACAGCACATGGGGTGCTGACGCAAGACTGGGCGGGGATCAGGAAGCCTGTAGGGTACTTGTCCCGGCTTTTGGACCCGGTCAGCAGGGGCTGGCCCATGTGTTTGCAGGCTATTGTAGCTGAGGCTTTGCTAGTGGAGGAAGTGAAAAAGGTGACTTTTGGAGCACCCCTGGTAGTATTTGCACTGCGCAATGCGCGGGGCATACTACAACAGAAAGCAGACAAGTGGCTCACAGATGGAAGGTTGCTGAAGTATGAGGCCACTTTGATTCATTCACAGGATTTGGAATTGAGAACAACGACTGCGCAGAACCCTGCACAGTTTCTGTTTGGGGAAGCGGCGGAGACACTAGTTCGTGACTGCGTGGAAACAGTCGAGCTGCAAACCAAGATCAGGGAGGATTTAGAAGAAGAAGAACTAGATGAAGGGGAAAAATGCTTTGTGGACGGGTCAAGCAGAGTGGTTGAAGGGAAAAGAAAATCAGGATACGCGGTTGTGGATGGGTTGACAGGGAAAGTGATAGAGGCAGGTCCCCTGAATGCAAGCTGGTCGGCAC
Organism: Haemorhous mexicanus; assembly: GCF_027477595.1. Lineage (NCBI taxonomy): Eukaryota > Metazoa > Chordata > Aves > Passeriformes > Fringillidae > Haemorhous > Haemorhous mexicanus. The sequence goes on from NC_082356.1 coordinate 15,520,017, forward strand.
AAGCATGCGAATTGTATGCGGTTTTGAGGGCATTGAAAAGACTGAAAGGGGAAAAAGGGAACAATTTTCACTGATTGGAGGTATGCCTTCGGGGTGGTTCATACATTTGGAAAGATTTGGGAAGAGAGAGGGCTGATCAATACAAGGGGAAATGAACTAATGCATGGGGAATTGATCCGACAAATCCTGGAAGCACTGAGAGGGCCAGAAGAAATTGCGGTGGTCCATGTGAAAGGGCATCAGACAGGAATTCAGTTTCGAACCAGTTTTGGCCTCCTGATCCGCCAGAGGGAACAATCTGGCGGATCAGGAGGCCAAAACTGCGGCACTTAGGGTGGTAAGTACCCCAGAGATTGAAAGAGAAGAAAACCCTGAGGATTCCCCTCAGCCCTCCCCAAAGGAAATTGAATGCTATGAAAAGATTGGAGGTGAATTGAAAGAAGGTAAGTGGAGGCTACCTGATGGGAGGGAATTAGTTTCCAGAGGATTTACTCGGAGGATTGTGCAAAGGTTGTACCAGAAAACATACACTGGGGGGCACAAGCCCTGGCAGAGCAATTTCTAAAATTTTTCGTGTGCAAGGGAATTTATGAATTGGCAAAACAGGAGGTACAAGGGTGTTTGATTTGTCAAAAGATGACCAAATCAAGAGCCAGGAAGGCTGCCCTGGGGAGTCGCCCCATTGCGTACCAACCATTTGAAAGAATTCAAGTTGATTTTACTGAATTGCCAAAAGTGAGAAAGTTCAATTTTGTATTGGTGATTGTAGATAAATTGACTCATTGGGTAGAAGCCTTCCCCAGCTCTCGAGCAACGGCGCAGACGGTGGCCAGAAAATTGTTAGAGGAAATTGTAGCCCAATATGGGGTAGTGAATTACATTGATTCAGATTAGGGGACACATTTTACATCAAAAGTTATAAATCAAATGGCTGATGCTTTGGGCATTCAGTGGGAGTACCACACTCTGTGGCACCCCCCGAGTTCAGGACAAGTGGAAAGGATGAATCAGACTTTGAAGGCACAGTTATCAAAATTGATTTTGGAGACAAAGATGTCCTGGTTGAAGTGTCTGCCCTTGGCTTTGCTTAATATCCGAACCATGCCTCATTCAGAGACGGGGCTCTCACCGTTCGAAATGCTGTATAGGATGCCATACAAGCATGGAATGCCGGTGGGACACCACAGATTTGAGATCCAACCATACCTGGTTGCCATCAACAGAAACTTAGAGGAATTTCGAAAACAGGGAATAGTGACACAGAGTGCTCTTCTGGGGTTCACTATTCACAAATTTCAGCCTGGGGACAAGGTGTTTGTAAAAGTGTGGAAAGACGCACCGCTCTCTCTTCACTGGGAAGGTCCTTTTCTTGTGCTCCTGACAACAGACACAGCCATTTGGACAGAGGAAAAAGGCTGGACACATGCGTCTAGGGTGAAGAAAGCCAAGCAGCAGGAGGAAGCACCTGACTGGAGGGTCACTTCTTCCCCCGGTGACTTGAAGATCCAACTCCAACGTCCTCGTAAATGACCAACAGCGAGCGGATAAGTTGTATACTGTCAGATTGTGTATGCTATCCGTCTGTACACCTTAAGTGTGAATATTGTCAGGGGGCTTTTGTTGTTCACTGCAGAAGGGGACAGAGGCCAAAGGGACGGTGTACCCAGTGTTTAGAGGAGGAGCTTGAATTGACTGACTGTATCCTGACCTTAGCCACCAATTTGAGTATCATTGAATTAGATTCTCAGGAGTGGTTTCGTATTTTTCAAAATGGGGTGCATGGGAAGCTTAGATCTCAAGCAGAAATCTTAGATGTGGAGCGCTGGAAATCCATCAGGGACCTGTGCAGTTCTGATGCAATCAGGGTGTCACGGTGGGGCGCCTTTAAGAGGAGGTATGCGGCTAAGTCCGAGGGCGTCTTCCCTGAAGAGTACTCCTGCTGCCGCGAAGATGGTCTTCCTCGCCGCTGGTGGCACCCCAGGGGGCGGAGGCAAAGGCAGAGGAGTACGCCTAGTGGGAATCCTGATTGGCCTGAGCCTAGTCATGGGCGGGACGCAGAGTCTGCGCACTGAGGTCCCCAAGAAAGGCGGAAGCGAGAGCTCCACAGATGAGTGCGAAAAGTGCACTCAGGTGGTCCCAGTCGCAGGGGACTGGGGACACTCGGCATACCAAGCCCCCGAGGAATGTCTCGGAGGAACTGGCAGGTACTGTTGGAGAAATGGCACTCGGGTGAAATTATGTGAATTGGAAATCGGGACTTGGTGTATCAATCCCGAGGCTGGGTTAAGGAACGGACAGTGAAATGATCACAAGCACCAAATGAGGAAACGAAGCATGGAACTGATGTCAATCCCCATTTGTAACCAGTGTAACCGAACCATGTGGGTCGGGGGGAAGACAGAATCTATTTTCATTGCATGTCACCAGGTGAACCCACTGTGTTATGATAACGTAAGGCTGGAAATATGCATGATGAATGAGAAAATGTACTGGATGGCGAAGAATATGAAATTTGACAGTAAGATTGCCCTGAACAAGGACCCGATCATATTGGACCTGGCACCGGCAAGCGATGACAGGTTGTGCCTACAATATGATAGGGTGGTTTGTTTTGCAAAAAATAAAAATAATGAGGATCCTGAGGGGAGGATGAGAGAGATAACTCAGGAGCTGAAACGAAGGGAGTCAGAATCGAGAAGACAGAGAGTTGAACATGAACGATTGAAAACATTGGGTGAACAGTATGAAATACTGGAAAGACAATGTGTTGATGGGGAATTACCTTCCCCAGACAAAAACCTGTTCATTGATTTGATGCAAGAAATCGCAACAGATTTGAGTTTGTCAAATTGTTGAATTTGTGGGAGGCTGAAATCTGCAGAAAAATGGCCTTGGAAAGGGGAAGGTTAGGCTCCAGAACAGCTCTTGAAATGGGACAATCCAAGGGTCTCAAAACTGGCGCAGAGACCCGAGGGGTGGATTTTAGATCAAAGAGTGATTAGCACAATCTGTGTCAGTCAGGAGGGAAGAGAGTACACCGAAATGGTGGGATACACTCTGTGTGCATCTACCCTGACGGTGAACTCAGACATGAAAAGCAGAGCCTGGCACCCAGCCCCTCCTTTGAGGTATTGGAGCCGAAAAAAACAATACAAATTGTGAATAGAACAAAAGAATAGGATTGTGCTGGGTCAAAAATCCAGGAGCCAATCCTTTCCAATCCTTGGAGAGTATAAGGGAATACTGGGGAGACCCAGGGAAAATAAATCTTAAGTGGAAAGCCCCTGATGGAATTTACTGGATATATGAGAAAAAGGCATACAGTGAATTACCCTCAAGGTGGAAGGGGTCATGCACTTTAGGCATGATCCCACCAGTTTTCTTTACTGTCCCGAGGACAAAAAGTAATCTGTTAGGGGCTCCGTTATACGAGACCCTGAGAAGGGAGAAGAGGAGTCTGAAAAAGATAATACTGGTGATAAGTGGTAAACAAGCTTGGGGAGAGGAAGAGTGGCCAGCGGAATGAATAATTGATTATTATGGGCTGGCCACGTGGGCTCAGGATGGAAGTCACGGGTATAGGACTCTGATTTATCTACTGAACAGACTGATTAGGCTGCAAGCAGTTATGGAAATTGTTTCAAATCACACCTCCGAAGCCCTGGATTTACTAAGTTGGCAGCACACCCAGGTATGGGCTATTGTGTACCAGAATCGAATAGCTCTAGACTATTTGCTGGCTGAGGAAGGGGGAGTGTGTGGAAAATTCAATGAGTCAGAATGTTGTATTGAGATCAATGATTATGGAGAGACCATAAGGGGTTTGCTGGCCGAAATCAAAAAGGTGGCCCGTGACCCGGTCCAAAAGTGGAATTCCATTTTACAGTCTTCATGGTGGGACAAACTATTTGATGGGGCATGGTGGAACAAAGTGATGTTTCTTGTGCTCTGTTCAGTAGCCGGAATCCTATTCCTCCCTTGTCTGATTCCATGCTTTATCAGACTGATCCACTCTGTGGTCCAGGGGATGCAGATTGCAATAATTCCTGTAGATTCTGAGGGAACTTCCGGAGACAACGCATCCAAGATCATGCGGTTGGGAGAAGGAAAGTAGGCCGGCAATGCTGCAGAGGCATTGGCAAAATTCGAGAAACAGACAACTGTAGAAATGAATAATGTGATATATCAGGGCATCACACAAGGTGAGTACCGAGTAGTGTAAAGGAGTACTCCATTTGTGAGGAACCCTTAATGGTGATGGGTAGAGGTAGGAAATTAAAAATTTAACAATTTGTGAGCATGAATTAAATTGGTGAAAAAAATGGGGAGGGATTGTAGTATATAGTAGAGATAATTCATGCTATATATGTGTATAAAATATTGTAAAATCCAAGTTATGTCTTTGACCACCTCGGCTGGGAGCAGAGTCTTATTTCTATTCAATTAGTTCCTGGACAATGTTAAGGTAATATCAAGTCTGTTAACGTATGAATGAAACCTTCCCGGGCCATGATTGCTGACTTCCCTGGAATGTCTAAGCCACTCATGAGGACTTGCACCTGGGAAGATTGCATCTACCAAACTCAAGCACCCGAGCCACTCTGCTACATGTGAATGCAGGCTCTTGAAGTGTTCAGACAACCATCCAGACATCTGGACTACCTTTTATGTCTGTATGGTCCCAGTTCTTCATGTGAATGGACACAAAGGAACATTTGGTCATTTCTGCCTTGAGGCAGAATAAACTGTATATAAGCTAGCTGCATGAAGCAGTCGGGGTGAACCACTGGAGAGACGCTGACACTTTGTTGGTCGGATCTCGGTTCATCCAGCGCCGACACCCGGGGTTGATGCTGCCTTGGCTGTGGTGGTTTTTCAAAATTCTATTTTTGTTAATGATCTAATAAATCTTTGTTAAATTTTATTATAAATTTGGCTGTCGATTTGATAATTTATAACAATTTGGTGACCCTGAAGTGATCTGATACTGGTGTTCGGGAACCCCTTTTTCCACCCGGGGGGTACCCTGCTGATTTTAGTGACCCAAGTGGGAATTGGATTCCAAAACTAATCAGATGCACAAAAGAGCCGCAACCAGAGACACAGAACGTAATGGGAGCCGCGTGCTGCAAGCAGAACAACAGCAGAGGGAGACAGAGGACCCAATTCTTGGCAAAGCTCGGAAAGATCTAGAGAGATTTCCGAGACCTGAGGTTTTTTTCATCGGTAAAATTCAACATGCACGAAGAGATCCACGCAAGAAAAAGAACCGTAAGTATTGTGTAGTTGGGTGGAGCGTGATCGGATGCGTGTGTGAGACGTGACATTATCACAAGGCGAGTGCAGACCCCAAGGCTGCAGTTTCAACATCCCGCGAGGGATGTGGTCAGTCAAGGGGGAAGTGCAAGGTTTTTGTTCGAAACACATGAGACACAGGGCTCAGGGAGAGTCTAGGGGGAAAACCGGTCACGTTTGGGATCAGGAGGGGAGAGACGAGCCTGGAAAATTCCAGGAACCCATCCACCTTCTGAAACCGGAGGAAACAGGTAAGGAAAACAGCCCAAAAGTCGGCAGAGCAGTTCGCTGTTCGACTTGGTCAGGCTGGAGGCTTTTCCTGAGCCGGAAAATCCGACATCGGAGAGAAAGACGGGACTCGAGACGGATGTCCCGGCGAAATGAGAGAAAGTAAGAAAAATCCTAACTTTCCTTGAGAAAATGGTGTTGGGAAAGAGCAGACACCAGATGAAAACTCAGGAGAAACCCTCTCAGGCCCCTGAAAGGATTCTATCAGAAATCCCCAGAGATAGTTCCCTGGGGTGGATGCTGGAACACTGGGATGAGAACCAGCAGAGGGTGGGGAAGTCCAAGGAGAAAATGATCCATTTTTGCATGGAAAAATGGGGAGGGAGGGAGATTGGAAAATTTGTGGTCTGGCCGATATTCGGCACGTTCGAAACCTGGACTTGTGAGTCTTTGTTTGACCACGTGGCCGGTTGCAGCCCACAGGATCCTGAGGAAATCGAGTACGCCGACATGTGGAGGCATGCTTGCTCAGGTCTACACCCAGTGCGAGCTCTCCGGCGCACGGCAAAAGAGGGGAGGGAATGGGAACTGTTGGAAAATCTTCCACCCCCTTACCTTGTGGCCCCGCAACAGCCCGATCCCGTGCAGGCACAAGCAGTGCCAGGAATGCCTCCCGAGGCGGGGGCTCCGCAAGCCCAGGCGACCGCACCACCACCGCCACCGGAGCAGGCGGTGGCATCCACTTTCCCACATGGCCACGCGGCTGCAGAGCAGCCGCTGTCGCAGGCGTCTCCAAAAATCGAGGAAAGAAAAATAGAAAGCTCCAGGGACGTCTCTCCCCCAGCATGTTGGACAAGGTGGAGAACAAGGAGGTCGACCATGAGGGAAAGTGGGGACCAGGAGAACACCTGCCCGCCCTGTCGTTGACCTCGCCACCCAGCGATAGTTTCACAAAACCACTGAAAGAAAAAGTTGGCACAGTTTTTTGCTATTGCACAGAGCCTTGTCCACGGGCCATTGTTGGACAGAGTTGTTAGCTCGGGAGAGGGCCGACTGCTAACTAATTCCACTTTCACTTGGACGTGTCTCTTAATTTGTTAACCGGATTTGACAAGATGGTGCAGTCTTTGGCTTTGCGGTACATATCTACTGCCACTCAAACTGACCCATCAGATCTGTGGGTCAAATGTTGCCTTCTGCTATAAGGCAAGGCGACCTGGTTTCAAGGGACAGCACGGCGACCCAAACTCACCAGGGTCACTCGGGCCAATGACGGACGCAGACACCAATGTGGTGGACGGTCAAAAGGCCTTTATTGTCTCATCTCGTAGGGTTTTATAGTCTAGGGAGCTTCACTACGTCAGAGGGGGTCTGCAGTACTATCTATGGTTAGTAAGGAGTGGAAAGTTACTAGCGTTAGGGGGGCTACATTCCTAGTTACATTCCTAGGGTGATCTCTTATCTCAGGGGATTAAGGGAAAAGGAATCCTGCCGCTTTCCGTCACATCGCGTGATCTTCCGTTCGCCTGTCCCTATCTACCACAGTCAAAGATGCCGTTGTTCCATCTATACCCCCTCTGCCCAGGGAAGAGGGACTCGATCTGGTGTGTTTGGAGTTTGTTAACTCCACAATGGTGACAGAGGAAAGGTTACACCAAGGAGTTGGATGGGAGGGCTTGGCACAGTTTCCTGAGCCCTATGAGATCTCCCCTGTTGGGGCTGCCCAGGATGATGAGTACACAGCTAGAGGCACAAAAGGGCCAAAAACACCCGAAGCTCTTCCCGGGCCCAGTGGTGACGGTGCAAAGAGTCGAACACCTGTCTTGTCCATCCCGGATGAAAAACCAGCTTGTGCGCACTGTGATACCCGGTTCACTAGGATGTCAGGGCTGATTGACCATCTTAAGAGGGCGCACGGGCAGAAGAAAGTCATCTTCAGATGCTCGAAATGTGGTAAACAAAATCTTAAATACCACAGCATCTCCTGCCACGTCCCACGCTGCAAAGCGGAGGTATGTGTGGCTCCCACTGGCGAGTGGGCCTGTGAGGTATGCCAGCGTGGGTTTACGACCAAGGTAGGCCTGAGCCAGCACCAGAGGATTAGACATCCTCTTGTGAGGAATGTGGAGCAGATTGTGGCGTCCTGCAGTATTCCGTGGTTTTCCTGGGCCCTGTATGAGTCCAAATCCGACTAGCCCACACGGACCCGCATAGACGAAAGTAACAGACCAGAGGCACTCTTCTCCACGTGGGTGCAAGTATCTTGTTTATTGGCTTGGTGGCAAGACACTCTGGTGACGGGGCCACCCAGGTAGAAAAGAGGGTGTGG